>NC_142498.1:18167748-18467748 GCF_965113065.1 Corylus avellana
TAATTGGGACCTTATTTTATTGGGGGTACCTTAGGCGATTGCCTACTTCGCCTAGGCATTTTGCCGGCCTTGCTAGTGATGCCTCTCAATTCCAAGTCTCTATCGGGGTTTCAATTGCTAATAATTTCGACAGCTTACAAGATTAATTGCAATGCTTACTTACTTTGCAGGCGACCATACAACCCTAAATGCAGAATATCTTGATAGTGACATAATTTGCATTTATGTGCAACAGAAACAATAGAGGTACTTGTTAGATGCAAATTACGTTTTTCAAAGGATACGCAAATGTTAGATAATATTTTTTGGCAAGGCTGGCAAAACTGATACCTACCATAACCGGTTTATGACCCATTTATTCTATGTATATTTTTTTATAATAAGGTTCATTAAGGCATCATAAAAAATAATTACATACATAGAATAAATAAGTTCATGTTTATTTGTTAAATACCTGTTTTGTCAGCGGGAAATATTATTATTCCGATTTGGTAATAAAATACATTTAAATATATATGGAAAGTCGGCAGGCTTTTTTTAATTTAATATCCCGTGCAAGTTAAGTGAGTTTTTCTTCGTTCTTTTTCTGGACTTGAGTGAGTTTTTCTTCAATGTCCTTTCTTGTCAATCTAAAAATGATTATCATTTAGACGACTGTGGACGTTTGGAAGCTCTGACCCGATTCATGCAATCATTCACCGGCGTTGCCTTCATCAACGCTGCCTAAAGTTGACGACATTCAAAGCATTTGTAATGCCCAAAGGAGATGCTCAACAAAATCAAAGCGCAGATTCAGATCTAATTAAAAATTCTGCTAAAAGGAATTTTTTAAAAATAGCCAAGAAATCTATGATTTCTTCGCTCTTATGCCTCCTACATGTAAACTTCTAGCCACCTAATGCGGTGTGATTACTGTTATGAAAATCAAGTAACCATCTAAGTCGATCACAATAACAAAGGCAAAAAATTTGTAACTTTATATTACATCGATCAACGTCAATTATAGAAACGAAGGCAAAAGAGTTTGTTGAATACAACCCAAGTACCGAAAGCAAACAAACCATAGCAATGGTATGCGATTGTTAATTACTATTCCAACCGCATTAAAAACCCTAACCAATAAAGTGAGAAGCAGGGACAGGTACGGAACCAAAAAATTTTATTTGGAGAAGGCCAGTCAATTTTTTTTTTTTTTTTTCGGTTCTTTAAAAAATTTTTATTAAAAAAAAATATTTTGGTTGTTTTTATAAACTAAAGATTATTGTAAGGGCCAAAAATGTTGACATTTGAAAGTAAGGGCAAAAAAAAAACAACTTAATGGGTATGGCCCAAAAAAAATTAAGAATAAGGCCAAAAAATTTAAAAATAGGGCCGAAATTTTTTTTTTTTTTTAGGGGCCGAATAACTAAAATTAAAACTTCACTTTTTTTTTATTTAACTTACAATTTTTTTTTTCCTTATTTTGTGGGGGCCAAGGGGCATGGCCTACCCCGGTCCCCCTCCTTCCGTCACTAGTAAGAAGAGAAGAGAGCATGCATACCGTGCTTTGAATGGAATGGGATCCTCTTCATTTCAAAAGAAATGAAAAGGAACCAGTTAATACAATATAGGAGGGCAAAATGATCTTTTTAATTTTTTTATGACTATTTTGCCTAATCGCCCTTTTTGGCTCTGAACGTGCATTAGGTTTTAATGCACAATGAAAACGTTAATGATGCAGAATTCCAATTTCTATGCGAGCTAGTGTGAAACATTAATTGGAATTTGGTGTGTGAATTTTGTTCAAGTCATTTGTGAAGAGACAATTTTTTTTTTTTTTTTGACATGTCCACACAATAGAAAGAGAAGAAAAAATTTAAACTAGTGACCTCCGTTTTATTAGGCATGACTCACAATTGATTAAACTACCCTTAAAAACGTAAAGAAGCAAATTTACTGCATATTGATGCTGTGCCAAGTTGCCAACATGTGAAGGGAACGCCAAGTCAAAGGAGGCCGACGTACGTAAAAGGCATTGGTGTGATTGGGTGCCAGTTCTGACTTAACATTCTGTCAAGTCCCGTGACGAGTTCAGATCGGTCAAAAATGAAGTAAGTCAAACTTCAATTATCAATTCCAGAATGGATCGCACCAAGTGCTTTAAACGTGCTATTAATCAATCAACCCACCGCTTCTTACCCTTAGACAATTTTTTTTTGTTTTTTTTGTAAACTTCATTTAACTCCCTTCAACTAACACTCTAATAATAATTTATCCTATAAACTATTAATTACGATAATTTATCTTTTAAACTATTAAAATAATGACAATGTACCCCTAATTTTAATTAAATGTCAAAATTACCCTTACTAAAATAAAAACAAAAATATTAAAATTTATTTTTTATTTCAAATTTTTAAGGGTATTTTTGTATTATTGAAAATTTTATATGGGTAATTTCGTCATTTTGCTAGCATGGGGGGTACATTGTCATTGTTTTGGTAATTTGGAAAGTAAATTGTGGTAATTGATAATTTAGAAGTAGGTTGTTATTGAGATGGTAGTTTGAGGGAATTAAGTAAAATTTACCCTTTTTTTTTTTTTTTTTTTTTTTAGAAAAAAAAAAAAAAAAACACACAACGGATTCTTAAAACTGAATATTCGGTATATTGGTGTACCCTTATACAGTTGTATGAGATTTGCTACATGTAGGTAAAGGCATGCATTACGGTACTCACCAATAAGGTTGACCGAACATTGGAGTGTTATATACCGAATGTTTATGACACGATACGCAAATATTATAGTTGCATATGAATGGCTCATAAGTGACAATTTAAGTTGATATAATAAACATGATGATTTTTTACAAATGTAACGTGTATTGTCTCCGTTATTATATCATAGAAATGTAGTTTATTTTAAAGAATTATGGGGCATTATTCAAGTTACAACCACTATATTTTGATGTAAGAAAACCATATTGCTCTATAGGTATATAGAAAATCATAGATATCATATGGATGATCTATCAAAGCTCATAACCTCGTCTTAGGATGGTTGACGTTGTTCCGAAAAACTTGTAATACAACATCCGTGCCCCAGATATCATATGCATACCGTTCACTCACTAGCAATCCGACCGAATTCAACTTCGGGTAGCTCATGCTACTAATAACGTCTATCTATAGAAATCACTCTCAAACATAGTTGTATCGAGCGCAAAACAACCATTGATCTAACCAAACATAGATGATAAACATATTTTTGACCATAGGGTCAAGCTCATATAGTAAGCTTATTGTCATACCATGTCATATAATTCAAATATTGTTTATTCAATTAAATATTTATTCATCTTTATAAAAGTATTAATATGTTAACATCGTAACATATTATTGAAATTTACTAGGCTCTTAACATACTTATTCATCTTTATAAAAGTACTAGGCTCTTAACATACTCAATTTGTTGACATATCGTATTTTTTTATTTATTTAAAGCAATTATAAATATTTACTTATCTCATCCATAAACTTCGATATCTTAGACTCCCACTACTGCGAAACGTAGTCTAACACTATACTCAATACTTCAAGAATCTACTTTATGCATATAATGCTAGAACACCATTAAAACATCTAGCTAGTTATCCATTTTTGGGCACTATTGAATGTTGGCCTCAATAGTGAATGTTCGGTATAAGATAGTTGAACGTTCAAGTTTCAACCATATCCTATAGAACGTTCAAAGGGCATCAAAATCCATGCAAAATTCTAAAACTCCTACCTAACACGTATCATCTTTAACCAAAGCTTCTAACAACTTAATTAAAACATGTTAAACCATATCAACATGATAAATCTTGAAAAACATGAGAAAGCTAATTACTTTTTGGAAAATCGTCGTCTTTTAAGAATAATAAATTATAAATGCATTTTGTAATATTTAGGACTTACAAAAATCATGGTAAATCACATGGATAGAGTATAAGCAACATGAAAAACAGACATGGTTCAAAATTTACCTTAATGAAAATGGATTAACACCAAAACACTCCCTTCCCTCTCTAGAATTTTGTTCTCTCACTAGGATTGGTGTGGGTGAAATTCATGGAAGATGATTGCGATTTGAAGGTCGTGATGGTGGGTTTATATAGGAGTGGGTTAGGTTGATAAGGTAGGATGACGTAGCTCATAAGTTAAATTTTATTTTTAGGTTCATCAAACGTTCGATGTACTACATTCAAATGTTCGGTATACTATTGTACTAACTGCTCTAGAGTTTTCATCGAATGTTCATAAAAAAATAATTAAAAATTAATATTTGAATTTTTACAAAAAATTATTTAAGTCGTTTTAAATTGTTGGTATTATATGAAATGTGACAAACATGGTTAAATACACATTATTATTATTATTATTATTTAGTTATTACATGTGCACCCGCTCTCGAAACGAATATGCTTATGTTCGAACAATACTAAGTCAGATGAATTAAATAAGCAACGAGTTAATATCACATCTCACCACACAAATTTTAAACAGACGCTTAGCATTAAAATGTACATCCCATCAATTTTTTGGCACGTGGCGAAATTGTGGTCATGGATCATCACGTCTCACTCAGTCGTAGGCAGACACGTGGAAATATTGTTCCGTTCAAACATGTTCTTTTATTCAAATGTGATCAACTCAGATTTATCACCGTCGTTCGTTTTTTTCCGCACTCACCATTGTCTGACACATGGCACATCATCTTATTCTAGCAGGATTACCTTCCGTTTTAATAGGACATTCTGTATTCTTTAAGGGAAAAAAAAAAAATGAAGTTTTGAGCCTAAGCATTAACCCTTAATTGATTCGACAGCTTTGGGTCTAACCCTGCATAATTCCAACACAACCAAGACATATTTCTTATGAATATTTCCTTAATACTAATATTAATATTATTATGATTAGTCTTTAATTTATTCGAGTGTTACATTCCTTGTTATGAAAATTTTGTCATCAAAATTTAAATTATAAATATAGCGGGATGTGTATTTACCTTAATTCTCAAAAGAGTCTTCTCATAGCCATTTTTTGGGCCTAAGTAGTGCTGAGCCCATTGGTACTGAGCTCATCTCACAATGTGATGAGCTTCGCATATGGGCTAAGTTTGGGCCACCCTCACTCAGCATATATCTCTTATTTTCAAAACGACTCTTTGGTGTATAGTATTACGCTCGTTAAAAAGCTCACGTGAAAAAACAATTAAAAAATAAAAACCATGTTCTTAAAGCACAGTGGGTGTATTTTTAAATGTTTAACATGAATAACAAATTATCCCATCATATGCTTAAGAAATTATTCATGTAACACTAATTAATATAAGAATTTGAAAATAAATTACAGTCTCGCTTCTGCATTTCGTTCATTGTATGTCCATGAATTTTATTTTTATGTACATGGTTCATGCAGATGTAGATAAATTATATACAAACGTCATCGATGGACGCCACTTGTGTCTCACACAACCGTTGAACACTGAGAAGTTGAAGGGTCAAACACCGCCGGCAACAAATACTTCCTTCCGCTCGCGCCGTGCGCATTATAGCTCGCGCCACTGACCGAATCCACCAACAGCTCTCCGGCGTAACCCGGATACGCCCCCTTACCGTACACCCCCGGACAAGCCGAAGCGGCCTCGAGAGGCGGCGCGCCAGCCGAGCCCAGGAAATAGCCGTTCCCGAATGGGTTCGTCACGGTTCCGGCTAAAAGACTCGCGATATTTACGATCATGCCATCCAACCCCACGTCCCCGTTGGGTGCGCCCAGGGGTGCGGTCTGTGGTCCGTAGATGGGTTGGTGGAATGGCCACGCGCACTGACCCGGGCACTGAGTCACCGAGTTGCCAACCCAGATGAAAGCCGATTTGAGCTTCGTATCCGACCCGTGAAACCCACAGCTACTCATGCAAAAGCCTTCAACCGCAACGTCTTTGGCTGTCAGAACGAGGGTCAACCCACCGGGTTTCGAGTTGACCCGCCGAGCCAACTCGGAAATCCGGGGTTTCTTTAAAATCTTGCCAATGGAGCAGTTCTCGTCTGAGATTTGTTTCGACAAGACAACGCGGGTTTCTTTCATTCCAGCTTTTTTCATGTAAATTTGGATGGTATTCCACCACTGAGAAACAGAGGGCTTTTGTTCTTTTTGTGGGTTGAGAGAGAGAAGGAAGTCCGAGACGACGGATTTCTGCGCCGGTGAAAATTCTCCGTACCAGAGAAGGGAAACCGGGAGGTCTCCTTCAAGCAAAGCCCCATTATGGTAAGTTAGAGACTGGGGTGGCGGTTGATAAAGAGAATTTAGCTTTCTCGCACATAAACACAAGTCAGTAAAGCTCAAGTGAACAAGAAGAAGAAGAAGAGCGGCTCTTTCTACAAACTGGGAGAACCCCATTTCAGAGATTTCAGACAATTTGAATTTGGCAGTGAAAGAGATTTTGGTGAAGGGAGAAGGGTGAAGAGAGAAGTATATATAGGTGGATGGGTGCATGCACTGAGCTAGTGGAGGTTCATTGCAACTTCGTCTCATAAAACTATAGGGTCACGAGTATTTATCAAAAAGATAAAGGAGGAGACATTTGGCGAGAATCTTTCTTTTAGGATTTACTGTATATATCAAGAAGATTAAGGAGACTTTTAATGGCGGTTGCATTTATATCTCAGCCGGCAGAACATGCATGGAAGTATATATATATATATCTGATCAAGATGAAATATTCGTAGACCACGGGCATATCATATGGGCTGAATCAGCATACTGTCGAACAGATATTAAGTACCATTTAATTATGGCTATCTTCAATCTTAAGCCACTTTAATTGGATAGCTCTAATTGTTTAATTACGTGTGATTTTTGGGCATTAGACGAGCACAATCTCTTACTAATTTGATCCACCTTTCATGAGGAAGTATATTGAGTCCATCAAAGTAAATGGCCCGGTAGCCATGCTTGGTTTCTTGAGCTATTTGCTTGGCTAGGGGTTCTTCCAGTTTTCGAAATTACGGATGCCAATAATTTTGCTTCAACAATGCCTTCTAAACCCATCATGTGACGAATTCATTGTTTCGTATTGCTGCGAGAATTTTGCAGTTTTCTAGGGCCGGGGTTTCTCAAGATATGTGCAGAACTTGAATGTGCATGCCCCTTGCTTTCATCACTTTGTCCACGGCAGAAGTGCACTGAACTGACACACCGTGGGATTCCAAAACTTTAGCTTGCTTTTTTTTTATTTTTTTTATAATATATCGCAGGATCCATTAAAATTTGGTTATTTAAATTTCACAAAAATTAATTAACCACCTTAATATGGAAACTAGTTTATTATAAAACCATTTATGTAGAAATGGCTTTAATTATCAGCATATCGACTTTATATAAGAAGGTATTGTGAGTTACGTTATGGAGATATACACCACTCGTGCAAGTTTAAATTATTGAGATAATCATATATGGGGGAGACCATGTTTGGCGGTATGCGAACAGGGTTTAACTCCATCAACCATGAGACAGGCTGGATGCTCTGCTCGAGCTCATCGGAAGCTGGTGACAGGCATCCAGGGAGTCTTAATGCGCTGCTAATGGAATATTAAATTGCCAGGAAAAATAAAAAATAAAAAACTTGCCATTTTTATATTATTTATAGGTTATCTTCAAATTTGTAAAGATACTTTTGAGATGTGATTCTTCCATATTCGAGTTAATGAGGAAGAGTGGCAGACAGTTGAAACGTTGGAGAGGTTGAAAATGCTTAGACAGTGGCGGAGGGATTGGCCGGGGCCGATGCGACCAAGTTCCCCCCACCGGGGGACACCCTTAATTAGCAAGGAAAATTTATGCTGCCCCCTTCCCCTCAATAAAAATTAAAAAATAAAAAACTTTTTACATTAATTTTTTTTTTTCATTTTTTTGTACCATTATATATCTCTCAAGATGATGCGGAAAAGACTATAGCAGATTCTCTTTTCTAAAATATTATATTCCCATTTTCTCAATTAAAAAGATTTTTTTTTTTTTTTTATTCACTTGTTTTAAGAAAATCTCAATAGTAATTAGTTAGTAACATTGTGTTCATGCTGGGTGCATGTGCCGGGTATTGGATGTACAAGTTTAACTTATTCAATTTAATTTATTGTAAACATGAGCTAAGTTCAAGCTTTGATTCATTTATTTTTTGAATAAACTCTGGCCCGTTCACGAACTGTTTAAAAATTTTATTTATTCCTTATACAAAGTAAGTATAGTGATTCTCTTCTCTCTTTTTTTTTTTTTTCTTTTTTTTTTTTCTGAAAATTCATACTAGTCATTAGTTAATTAATTATTTTTAATTAAGATTTTATCATTTGAGTTAATTAGAAAAATTAACTAAATTTTAAACAATCCAATCTCAATATATATTCATGTTCTGATGTTATATATATTCATTATAGACACCACACACATACATATAGTAACAAGTCTGAACAATAGGTCAGCTTACGTACTCTGGTATTTATATTTTTCTATTCCAATGAACGTGTATTTATAGATATATTCTAGTCTTTCGGCGTAGATGTTGGTATATATTGACTTTGTGTGACACATAATTTTCAAGCTCAAATTAAATAAAGTTGTCTAGCAAGGTTGAATAGAAAAAAATAAAGCTGTCTAGTTGCTTTTTAAAATAAAAGGCAGGTATAGGTGGAACGGCGACATGACATATAGACCAACAATATTCAATGGGTGCACTGTTTGCCTGCACACGGGCTTGTAACTCCATAATTTCATTTGTTTTATAAGGAGAACGTTGTTTAATTCCATTTCTTATTATATGTGAGAGACTTGTTGCGGCTTTAGAAATCTAATTCAACGTACAACTGTAATCTCCATCATGCAGACGAATTGGAGAAACGTTCTCGTGTCTCTCGCGTTTGTATCACCTCGAAGCTTCACGTCCAGACAGGTTTTTGATTCCAAAACCACCAATTACAAATTAGTCATATCAACGCAAGTAGTATTCGATATTGCCCCTTGTCTAACCCCAAAAACAACCTAATTAAAGTCAAAGATATGACCCAACCAAAAACATTATGATGAAAGGCAACGTTCATTCATTAAGAAATGTCATGAAAGAGTGTCAATTTTTTATATGATTTGCGAATATGATACGAAATTATAAATACGATTAAATAGATTGAGGTATAATTGACTTATATTTGTCTAAAATTCATGTTTCGCTACCATCCAAACTTAACAAGTGACAATTATGCTATCAATTATTTATATCCGACTCACGAGCCCAACGTGAATCTAGTATGAAATTAATTGATTATGGCTGAAGTGTCTGACTTGTTTAATTAAATGAGTCGAATTATAATTGATTTATATAATTTTTTACACATGCCTTGATACGATCCGATAAAGTATCTGTGTCTTCTGACCAAAAGATAAAACAAGTCCGCATGCCTAAGAAAAATAAAACTATGCAAAGTGTTTGAAAGAAATTATCTGATTTGATAATAATTCAATTGATTAAGTTTTATATTGCAAATTAATATATTTATAGAAGATAAATACTTGCAAATAAAGTACACATAATCTTAGTAAAGAAAGTAAGTAAAATCCTTGTAAAGAGAGGATTTATAAAATCAAATAATTTTCTTTTCTTTTCTTTTAGCCTTTACGTCCTACATCATACGAACCAGTCACGCAAACATGAATTGTTACTCCTAATGTAACGTGGTGTGAATACTAAATATCAATAGGGACAGGAACAATTACACCACTAATGAAAATGATTTTACGTTTATTGATTTGTTTTTTGCTCTATCAAACATTCAAATGAGAATATACCAATCACAGTCATTAGTCACGGAATTAATATATAAGAGACAGCAATATTCGGGCTACGTGATGAGGTAGTAGAACAATTGCTGAGAAATAATAGACAATTACGCAATAATCCTGCGACCACATTGCAGACAAAAAGAATCAAAGATTGATGTGAAATTTTGTCAAAGCTAGCTCTCATCCATAAACGTGACTCCAATCAAAGATTAAGGTGGGTTGGATTCGTGGGACCTCGTTAACGTAGCTACAAACCACGTCAAAATGTTTACTTCATCATGTCATGTCTGCAAGTATGAAACATTGCAGCTATCTCCAGTGATGAAAAATACCCCCATCAGACACGTTAGTTGTATATATATATCTTTCGCGTATATCGGGAATTCAGGGCATTGTAGGTGGACACACTGCTAAGTATGATGATTTAAATATAAATGTGCGACAATCACAAGTAAGAATCTCGTAATTAAATAAGATAATAGTGCATGCCTCGTGAATGCTTTTGTTTAATTAATTAATGTTTAAGTACTATTCTATTACTCATAAGCTCGTGAATTCAGGTTGAAGATAGGATGACGACAGGTTTTCGATCTAGCTTCTTGTGATCATTTTTTTACTATTACAAAACCTTTGTTGTTTTTTTTTTTTTGCCACCTTCTTTTCTTTTTCTTTTTTTAGTCTAATTAAACAGGGAAAATGGTTATAACTTATAAGGGAGGGTAGATAGAAACGAGAAATATTTGGTGTACTAAATTTTTTATTAAGAGATACATGCTAAGATGATATGAATTAGCTTATTTATTAAAAATTATCAGAACAATTAATAAAAAAATTGGTAAATAAGTTCTATACACCATTTTAGTATTTATTTTTTTTATAAAAAAAATTAGTATCATACATAGTATTTATCTATTCTAAAAGAATAGAAAAATTTGCAGCTGTGTAAAACTTGCCAGTTAAGATTGAATGGACTTGCTTTTCTATGAAACTAAGAAAGTATCCAATGAATAATGACACAAAATTAGGATATTTAATGCCACTAACATTATTCAATCGTGGTATATATCCAGATTAATTTTTTTTACAGCGTTTTCGAGGTAAAAGATTCAGAAACTTGACGACGCCAGACTTGCTATTACCCAATTACTTAAGCCAATGTCTCGTTCATTGCTCCCCACTAAATTATCACATGGTTAAAACTTAAAATATATCTTTTATCTACATATCTTAATCCGCAATAGAAAAAAAATAATAAAAAATAAATCCTCTAATGCTAACATTTAGTTAAACGAAAAATTAGCTTATTGTTATTCATCTAAATAAAAAATATGGGAAACTTCAGTTTAACCCACTAAACTTCTAACCAATTTGACAAAGCTTTCCTCAATTTTTATATCTTTCATTTTTGACTTTTGAACTTTGATTTGCTCTCATTTTGGATCTCTCTATTACTTTTAATGTTAAACTCAAACGGTTTGACTTTTTATGCCTATTATATCTCCACCCAGTCCACTTGAAATTTCGAAAACACCTAAAACTAGAGCACTCACCCCCAGCCCAAAACGATACCGCTTTGGGTATTAAAATTATTATTTTTTCTTAAAAAAAGAAAAAGAAAAAAGTAAATTCAAAATAAAAAATTACAAAAAAAAAACCCCAGCCCAAAACGGTGTCGTTTTGGGCATTAAAATTCTTTATTTTCTTTTTTAAAAAGGCAAAATATTAAAAAAAAAAAAAAAAAAAAACACTAAGAAAAATCGAGGTGGTTCCAGCCACCTCTTGGCCAAAATAGGGTAACCGGAGGGCCAAGGGGTGACTCCGGTCTGGGGGTGGTTCCATGGCCAAGAGGGTGGTCGGACCACCCCCAAAAGGCCAAAAAAAAAAAACACAATGGGTTTTAGGTTGGGTTTGGGCTTTTTGGGGTGGTCCGGCTACCCCCAAAAGCCATTCTCTTTTTGTTTTTGTTTTTGTTTTTTTTTTTTTGCCTTTTTCCGATTTTTCTTAGTTTTTTTTTTTTTTAATAATAATTTAATGCATAAAACGGTGTCGTTTTGAACTAAGTGAGTGTTTGGGGCTCAAAATGGTGTACTTTTAACGTGATAGTATAATAGACATAAAAAATTAAATCGTTTGAGTTTAACGTTATAAACTAACATATGGGTCTACAATGATACAAATTAAAAGTTTGGAAGGCCAAATTAAAGTTTTTCCCTAAAAAAAATATTAGCTTAATCTCTGACCAGCCAGGATGGTTATCATTTGGACTTACAAATGGCCCCAATTTTGTACTCCTGTAAAAACGTACGTACCCCCATTACTTCCAAGTTCCAACTAGGACTGGCTCTGACCCCTTGCTGCACTATACGGGCAGACCCAATAAAGTAAAGTAAAATTTTGTCTTTAGTCCAATGAATTTTCAATAAAAAAAGGTGGGAATTGAATAAATAAATAATAAAAATCTACGTAATTTTATGACTCCTGAGTGTAAAATCAAATTATCTTTCACTTCCTTGATTCAGAGTTGTTGTTTCAGGGCAGTGATAAAGGCTGTCCTTACGTGTTAGCTTTAACGTGTCAGCTTGATCCAGCTGGACTGGTGCTGACTCATCTGATCTCACGGGTTGTGCATGCCTGTCATAGTAGACGGGGCAGGGGCGCGTCATCTCACGGGCTCTCCTCGGATACCCACTGGCTCTGGTGGCCCAAACATGACTGCCAGTTGGATGAGCGCTTCCCAATAAAATACACCCAATTTCATGGTAGCCTCCAGCTGTCCTACTAACGTCTATTTTTCACCCTTTTTCATACAATACCCTTCTCTGCTGTTACCGTACAATAGCAGGAGTTGGGCTACTTTGGGCAATTACCAACTCCTGCCATCTGTTGCCAATCTGTAACGCTTTTTGTATTCTTGCGAGAAAAAGGTTCACTTACTTCCACGTTTGCTTTAGCAAACCACAAAGCCACGGGCTTCTAATGCTTACGCCCCCACGCGCCTTAGGAACTTCTGTACGCCTGGAGCGTGGAATCCAAGTGCGTGGAAGTAGCGTGAGATCTCTTTTCCGAAATAAAGAAAACGCGCTGCGGAGTACCGTTGCCCGTTGCGATCTCTTTTCTTACTCGACAAGTCGCAACCAAACACACACAGTGTATTTACTGTCTATTTCTGAGCAATTTCCTTCGCCTAATTTATTAACAAACCCCTAATTTCTGACCTATAAATAACGACGCCTCTCCCACTATCAAATCCCACTCACAATCGCAAGCTATCTCAGCTTCTATCTCCTCTTCTCTTCACTATTTTTATCCGCTAAAGAAAAAAAAATGGCCTGTTTAGCATCTGAAACTTTCATCAAATTGTTCCTTGTAATCTCTCTGATTCAAGTAGCTTTGGCTACTAGAAAGCTCAATGAGCTCGTGCAAGATCAGCCTCAGCTCTTGCAATACCACAATGGGCCTCTGCTTTCGGGCAAAATTTCCGTAAATCTCATCTGGTACGGCAAGTTCAGGCCATCCCAGAGAGCCATCATCTCCGATTTCATCACCTCTTTGTCACCTTCTTCTACTTCCCAGAACGCCCAACCCTCTGTTGCCACCTGGTGGAAAACCACTGAGAAATACTACCACCTCACCTCCTCCAGGAGACTACACTCGTCTCTTTCGCTCTCCTTGGGAAAGCAAATACTGGACGAGAGCTACTCGTTGGGGAAGTCGCTCACGTCCAAACAAATAGTGGAATTGGCTTCCAAGGGTGACCAGAAGAACGCTATCAACGTCGTTCTTACCGCCTCAGACGTGGCCGTCGAAAAGTTCTGTCTTAGCCGGTGTGGGACTCATGGGTCTGCACCAGGCAAAAACATCGGTCACGTCAAGGGCAAGAACTACAGATTCGCTTACATCTGGGTTGGTAACTCTGAGATCCAGTGCCCGGGGCAATGCGCGTGGCCATTCCACCAGCCAATCTACGGACCCCAGAGCCCACCCCTGGTCGCACCCAACAACGATGTGGGTCTGGACGGAATGACAATCAACCTGGCTAGCCTCTTGGCAGGGACTGCCACGAACCCATTTGGAAACGGCTACTTCCAGGGCCCGGCGGAGGCTCCCCTGGAGGCGGCGTCGGCTTGTCCTGGTGTATATGGCAAAGGGGCTTACCCTGGTTATGCTGGGGACCTTTTGGTGGATCCAACAACTGGTGCTAGCTACAATGCACATGGAAGTAATGGGAGGAAATTCATGCTTCCTGCGTTGTATGATCCTGCAACATCGTCTTGTTCAACTCTGGTCTGATCGGAAAGTGGACAGTGGATTAGTACGGTTAGAGCAATGGCTAGTGGAATGATCAATGTATACTCTATAGAGAGAGAGAGGCAGATAATCTAATTCATTTATTTGTTCATTTGTTTTGGTTTTGCGGATTAATAATGCAAGAGCAAATTACTTCGGTTTGCTTCTTTAAATTTTTGAATCTCTGTGTCTATTTTCAATCGTTGCATGACAACAAAGCTCTATTTCAACAAAGTCAAATTATTTTCTTGTTGCAATTTTTCCATCCCCGGATCTGGTTGCCAAAGTTCCCAACATTCTGGGACCACAAGTATGATGGTCACTTCCACAAATGATTATTATTGCTATACACTGGATTTTCAATAGATATATGGGGTCCCAGAATGTTGGCAATTTTTGGTAAATTCCGTTTGATAAAATGTCGTTTTTTTGTACGCTTATCTCATGCTTTTAAATTCCTTTTATTTTAATTTTTTTCGGTTAGAATGTTGAAAATATTTTTATTTTTAAAAATAAGGTAAAAATCCCAAAAAAAAAAAAAAAAAAAAAAAAAGTGATAAGATTTGTCACCAGCGGCTGTGGGTCAGTTATAGTGTGGCCGTGGGTGAGAGAGTTAAACGCATTTTTTTATTTTTTTTAAAGAAAAAGGGTATTTCAAGTATTTTGGTGAAATTAAAAGAGATTGTGAGATATTGATATTCCAGTGGAAATGAAATTTCTCCATTGAAAATTAATATACAAAGTATTTTTGGGGAATTCCATGAAAAAAGCACGTTAGATCTTGTCTAAATTTAAGTTTTTTTTTTTTTTTTTTTTTTTTTTTTTTGTTGACATGTTCAAATATATTAGGTTTTGTCTAAATCTAATTTTTTTTTTTTTTTTTTTTGACATGTCTGCACAAGAGGGGAGAAGGGAATTCGATCTAGTGACCTCTGTTTCATTAGGCGTGGTCCTAGCCGATTGAACTACATCTTGAGAACACCTAAATCTAAATTGAGCGGTGTTAATTGATTATTGATGACATAAGCACCACCCTTAATTGATTGTATGGTTTTTACTTTGTAGGACATGAAGCGATATGAATAACCTTTTAGTATTATTATTATTATTGTTGTTGTTAATATTATTATTATTATTTAATTAATTTTTATGGTTGCTAATGGATCTATTAATCTTGAATGAGATCTAAAGGCTAAATCAAGTCTCACTTTTTCCTCCGAAGCAGCCGATCTCATCACTCTTTAGCAGCCTCATTCTTTTTTCCAACCACCTCCTTTTCCGAAAGTTGGCTTTTTTTTTCTTTTTTTTTTTCTTCTCTTTTTTTTTTTGAACTTCAAAAGGTTAAAAAAATTCTTGATCAAATGTGTTCGAGGGAGTTTAGGACAAAACAAGATGGTTTTAAGGATGTTATGCTAGTCTTTTTGGTAAAGATTAGGTATAAGACTTTCATCATTTTTATGCAAATGTTTTTTTTATTTGCAAGTATGACTTAGATGAAAAATACATTAAGATATGCATGAACAGGTCGCGCCCACAGTATGCTAGTAGGAGATGGGCGCCCACATTGGGAGCGTTCCTCCACGTGCTTTTGAAAAGCATGTTACAAAGCTAAGCGTTTGTAATACATAACTTGATTATAGAAATTCATAACACCTTTATTTATGTCTTCATTTATGTCTGATAGGCGTTAATGCGTTATGCTTAACAATGAATATGGGTAAGTGGTGGCTCCTCCCCATCAATGGGGGTGAGGCTATAAATAGCCCTCGATTAAATGAGTTAAAGCATCATATCACATTTCAACAATTTGTTTGAGTGTCAAACTCTCTCATAGAGTTTTTTAAGTGGTCTTAGACTGTGGGTTTGTGAGTAATTACTCTAGTAACTCTGGTAGTGTACTCTACTGCCGAGAGGAAAGACAATTTGCTAGAGAATCACATGGAATAACAAAGTTCAGTATAATTGAAGTACTATTTTAATTCCACTGTGCTATCATCCCATTGCAATGGGGGTCTACTATTTTTTTCACCAAAAATACAACTGACTGTCAAGCTTTCTATTGTGATGTTGAGCAACTAGAAACCCAAGCAACTAGAAATAGTTTATCAATATACATGGGAAAAAAAAAATACCTAGCTCATTCAAATGACAAATGGACAGCCTTTTGCAAAGACACTCCAATTTATCATTTGTGGCATTTAAATCCATTAAAGAACCATTTGAAAAAAATAAAAAATAAAAATTGGTTCCTTAGTTAAACGTTTGAATTAAAATGGATGAAAATTGCACTTTGCACATATAACATGCATGTACAAAAGTTTGGGCATCCTTTTTCCCATACGTGGAGTCGTCAATTATGTGAACCCAGTGGCGGAGCCACTTGAGTCTTTGGGGGTGCCACGAGCTTTTAAAAAGATAAATTTTTTTTGTTATTTTCCTACTCAAGTTCCACAAGGCACCCCAAAGAAAAGAAAAAAAAAATATATATCTCCTACTTATGCAAGTTATCACTCAGCACCCTCAAAAAAATTTTAGCTGCACCCCAATATTAATTGTACTCCGCCACTGCATGAATCTAATATCCAAAATCAACATAATTTGGTCATCTTGAGTCCAAAACATGCACGTTTAAATCATGTATGCCATTTATCATCTATTTTAACACCAACAACTAATAGTTTGGAGATTTCGTTAAAAAACTAAAAAAGAGTGAGAGTTTAACAGGGCTTTTCATTTTTTTTTTTGCCCTGTCCAAAAGTGTGTCAGACAAGTTTTGCTCTCTTGTAAAGTATCCCTTGCTAATTAGGATCCGAAACACCAAAAAGAAATGTCATTATTGATTAATATCACCACCAAATTTGCCCAGTACCTAAATATTCACCAAATCTTCTAGTGATCATTATTGATTAACCACTTTATTCCTGAAACTCTCTTTTAGGCTTTGTAACAACTTTATTCCCACCAAATAAAAAAAATAAAAAATAAAAAAACTTTATTCTCAAGTGATCTTAGCTTTAATCATGTCATACACAAATATGATATGAACAAAATCATCCGTCGGAAACGTGTTAAAAAAAAAAAAATTAAAAAAAAAAAAAAAAGGTCAGCCATATATTACTATATTAGGAGGTTCTAACTTCTACGTACCTCGTAGGCTCCTATAAGCCTGGACCACTAGCACACAAGCACTCGATTTCCCCTCAGCTGGCCAACGCCTGTAGTGATACACCATTGACTTATAAAAGTTGGATTCGGCTGAAAGAGAGACTACTCTCCATACATATTCATTAAAAAACCAACGCGTTCTCAAGCTGGCATCTCACTCTCTAATTACTACTTTAATTTAATTTAAACGCCCCTTCCATGCACTTTCTCACCCACTACTTTTGAGCACTACTGCCACTACATATATATATCCACCCTCAATTCTTCTTCTCCACAATCGATCCCAGCTCCTCCTCCAATTCTCATCTTCTCTAGTTGCCATATTACCACTGAGATTTCAATCCTCAAATCTACCATGGCCTCTTTTGTTTCCACACATTTCTTTCTTCAGCTACTCCTCGTCATCTCCTTCTTCCATTTCAGCTCGGCGGCGAGGAGACTGGCGGAATCCGATGACACCCAACAGCCTTTGCTCTTCCAATACCACAGTGGCCCTCTTCTTAATGGCAAAATCGCCATCAATCTTATCTGGTATGGAACATTTAAGCCCTCCCAACGAGCCATCGTCTCTGATTTCATTACCTCCCTCTCTACTCCCACACCCCCAATAGCCCAAGCTTCGGTTGCCACGTGGTGGAAAACCACCGACAAATACTACCACGTCGTCAATTCCAAGAAGCCCTCCGCTC
The DNA here is from genome assembly GCF_965113065.1 of Corylus avellana. NCBI lineage: Eukaryota > Viridiplantae > Streptophyta > Magnoliopsida > Fagales > Betulaceae > Corylus > Corylus avellana. The sequence goes on from NC_142498.1 coordinate 18,185,738, forward strand.
TTGCACTCTCATTGGGTACCCAGATCGTTGATGAGACCTACTCTCTAGGCAAATCACTCTCGAATCAGCAAATAGTTGCGTTGGCATCGAAGGGAGGCCAGAAAAACGCCATTAACGTTGTTCTGACATCCGCTGACGTGGCAGTTGAAGGGTTCTGTATGAGCAAATGCGGGACTCATGGATCTTCAAAGGGTGCATCCGTGGACGGGAAGAGCTACAAGTTCGCTTATATTTGGGTTGGGAATTCGGAGACCCAGTGCCCGGGGCAATGCGCGTGGCCATTCCACCAGCCCATCTACGGGCCTCAGAGCCCACCTTTGATTGCACCCAACAACGACGTGGGTCTGGACGGCATGGTCGTCAACCTGGCTAGCCTTTTGGCTGGGACAGCCACGAACCCATTCGGAAATGGCTACTTCCAGGGTCCAAAGGAGGCGCCACTAGAAGCTGCATCGGCTTGTCCTGGTGTGTACGGGAAGGGGGCTTACCCTGGCTATGCTGGGAACCTCTTGGTGGACCCAACCACTGGCGCCAGCTACAATGCAAATGGTGCACATGGAAGGAAATACTTGCTTCCAGCTCTCTTTGACCCATCTACCCAAACTTGTTCAACTCTGGTCTGAGGGACGACCTTCTAAACGTGCCTACAAGTAACACGTTAATGTATACAATAGATTAGCCACTAGAATTAAGAAATATTAAAATTCTTTGATTTATTTAGTTGTATTACGGTTGAATATTAAGAATACAAAATTCATTCATATCCCATGCTCAGACTTGTGGCTCTTTTTGCATTTATTAGTTATTGCCGTTCATTACTGCAGGGACATGCAGTGGTCTCAAAATTAATAATATTCGAGTCTAAATACGACTAATTTTAGGATGTCTACTTGTATTCTATTTGTGTTTTATTAAGAATGATGTGGCTATTAAAATTACTATTGAGTTTGTGATTGATTATTATTGAGTTTCGATCCAAGAATAATTTTAATAGCCATATTATTCTTAGTAGGATGCAAGTAGAACACAAGTAAGCTATTTAGAATTACTTGTCTAAATACTGATTTACTTCATCAAAACAATTCCGCTGCGCAAAAATGTTGGGAATTTTTTGTAAATTCCGTTTGATAAAAATGTCGCATTTTTGTACGCTTATCTCATGCTTTAAATTCCTTTTATTTTTTTTTGGTTAGAATGTTGAAAATATTTTTATTTAAAAAAATAAGGTAAACATTCCAACCAAAAAAAGGAAAAAAAAAAAAAGTGAAAAGATTTGTCACCAGCGTCCGGCGACTGTGGCCCAGGGCTGTTAAGTGAGCGAAGCGTCTCACGAGCAAGCTCTGGTTCGGCTCGTGCTCGACTTGAATATTAAATGAAGCACTTCATGAACACAAATCCTGGCTCGAATATTAAACGAAGCAAGCTCGGCTCGACTCGGCTAAGCTCGTGAACACCTCGTATAAACTCGAGTGTGTATATATATATATATATAAACTAAGTAATAGATAATTAATTATAAATCTCATAATTATTAAAACCTTAAAATTACATTTATATTTAAGCATTAGAGAATGAAAAATTCTAGACCCTTCGTGATGAAAGAGAGAGAGAGCAATCATTAAAAAGACCTCGATTCAATTAGAGCAGATCCAAATGAAAAGGAAGAAGAATCAAGCAGAAACTATTGAGGGAGATTGCGAAAGGTATAAACTATTGATGAATCAAACAGACCCAAACACTATCACTACATGTCTGGTGAGTGAGAGTGAGAGAGTGGGAAATGGGAGTTCAGGTGGAAAATCCGTTGTGACTGGTGAGGGGGATTGAGAGAGAGACGTTAAAAAAATATTTTTTTATAGGGGGCGTTGTCCCAATGCAGTCTGAATGCAACCTGTTAACTTGTCACACATTGTTAATAAAACATCAATCTCCAAGTTTGCTTATCTATAAAAGGATGCATATCCTCTATCTTTGAAACCAAATGCCTAGCTGTATTGACTCAGGCTCCATACTCGACTAGCCAAGCTAAGCAAATACTCATATGCAAACTAACTTCTTAAGCCATTTAAGAGTACTTGAAGTTAAAAAAAATTTTTAAAACAAAAATATTAAATATAAGAGCCAGCTCGCGAGCTGGCTCGGCTCGACTTATTATTAGCTCGAGCTCGATTTTTTTGGCTCGCCCTTGAGCTCGACTCGAGCTCGAGTAAAATTTAAATGAGCCAAGCTTGAACAAGGGAAGCTCGCTCAAGCTCGGCTCGTTTACACCCCTGCCTGTGGGTTAGTTACCCGTAGTGTGGCCATGGGTGAGAGTTCAACCCTTTTTTTTTTTTTTTTTTTTAAAGAAAAAGGGTATTTCAAGTATTTTGGTGAAATTAAAAGAGATTGAGACATTGACATTCCAGTGGAAATGAAGTTTTCCCATTGAAAATTAATATACAAAGTATTTTTGGTGAATTCCATGAAAAAAAAAAACACGTTAGATTTTGTTTAAAGTTAAGTTTTTTTTTTTTTTTTTTTTTGACATGTTCGAATATGTTAGATTTTGTCTAAATCTAAATTGAGTGGTGTTAATTGATTATTGATGACATAAGCACCACCCTTAATTGATTGTATGGTTTTTACTTTTTAGGACATGAAGCGATATGAATAACCTTTTATTATTATTATTATTGTTGATATTATTATTATTATTATTTAATTAGTTTTTATGGTAGCTAATTGATCTATTAATCTTGAATGAGATCTAAAGGCTAAATCAAATCTCACTTTTTCCTCCAAAGCAGCCGCTCTCATCACATAGCAAGTAAAGTTGGATGATACAAATAGATGTAATCTTATTGGATTCAAGGGCGGAACCTCTCTTCACCTTTAGGTTTATTGGTCCCTCTAAAACTTAATAGATGTCACAAAAATTTGAATATTTTTTTAAAAAACATAATTTTTATCCTCAAAATATTGATTTACTAAGTTTTGTCCCTCCCCTCATAATTTTAATCCTGCTCCCCAATTGGAGCTAAGATGATGTCCATGGTATTGTTTAGTATATCCATAGATAGCCCACAATCCATGCAGCAATTGATTAGCAAGATGCAAGACCTTAATTTGGCGTTTGAGGTAACGAGCAAATGAAGGACTCGGATTGATGCTCGAGTAACGTCCAGACTAAGGTCCATACAATGTTTTGAGTTTAGACATACTCTCGTTTGGAAAGATAACTTCATTGCAGTACATTCTATATGTGTTTATTTGACTGACAATGGAGATGAGTGAATATATCTTGCTGTCTCACTGTGTTAGTCCCATTCGTCATATTTATGACTACTCTATGCCTTCGTTGACCTTTGACTATGTCATGTGATGAAGGTCTTGATATATGCTACTATAGTGTGTTGTGTTGTCTATGACCATGATTGATGCAATGTAAAGGAGCATGCCTGAAAAAGCGATTGGACCAAATTTGAGTTACATGAAGGCGAAGAGAAAACTATTCGATAACACATCATTGAGTGTATTCATTGTCGACGGGTTATGACGATAGCAACATAATCTTGAATACATCATGGTAAAGAAGGGTACGTAGGTTAAGCATTGTTCTAATTTTTTTTTTTTTTTTTTTTTTTAACTTAAAAGGGATATAAAAAAAAAAAAATGCTTGATTAGATGTGTTCAAATGAGTCTAGGGCATACGAGATGGTTTAAAGGATGTTATGCTTGTCTTTCTGGTAAAGATTAGGTATAAGACTCCAGAAACAGAACTGGCAGGGAGTCGATATAGGCCATGGCCCTACCATTTGTTTAGAAAAAAAATTACACAAGGTAAAATCAGTATGCTTTAACTATTTTTCCTAACCATTCACAATTTTGGACCCTTGCCATAGAATCTAAAAAGGCCAATTGGCCCTATAAGTCAAAAGGCTCCTTACCCGTTCAAAAGAAGTTCAATGGCTCCACCTCCCTAGTTGTTGTAATAAGACTTTTGAAAAGCCTTGGCCAACCCACAACCGCATATATACATATATTGCACCCAAGCATTGTGTTACCGTGGAGTAATGGTAGAAAGAAAACTAAAATCTTTTTAAAATCATTGTGGCATTTAAAATTATCAACAAATCAAATTCAATAATGATTATTTTAAATTCAATAGTAATTTTAAATGCTACATTACAATTGAGATGACTCTAAAAAGACTCTAATTCTCTTTATATCATTACTCGCTACCATATACAATAAGGCCTAGATGCAACAATACCCCGTAGGTCACGTGCTTATGTTAGAAATATATCATTGAATTTTGAGCTCAGGCCAAAAAAAAAAAAATTATTTAAGACTGCAAAAGTATCAACTTTGCTTATCTCATGCTTGGTTTATCACAAAAAATTGAAAAAAAAAAAGGAAAAGAAAAAAAGCCGATTATATTTCTGTAGTAAAATGTGTTTATAAAAGAAATTGTTATCATTAAATTGTTATTTGATTACAAATTACAATATTTTTTAATTGCTATAATTGAGAATTATAGTTTAGAGTAATTTTTAGTTCATGAGAAACAACAATATATATATATATATATATATATATATATATATATATATATATATATATATATATAAAGAACAAAAATTGTAGAAAAAAACCCTGAGAACCAATAAATATAAAAAGATTAAGAAAAAAATAGTACACAACTAATTGGTTATTAAAAGTTTAAACAACCAATTTGAGAATTTGACATGTGAAAGCTATTATATTCTATTATTTTTCATGTGATTCTGTTTATTGTTAACCACATATATGTTTTTCTATCCTTTTCAAAGACTCCAATGTGAAATAAATTTATTTGTAGCTGATGAGAAAGCTAAATCTAATACCTGACATGTTCGAAAGAATTTTTTTTTTTTTTTTTTTTTTTTTTAAATGTTGTATAGTATAAAAAGAAATTGCTGTGCGATTTAGTACATATTCAATCATAAATGATTTTCAGAATCTAAAAAACGCGAAGTTCCATTTTGATAAATAATTTTTAGGATCTCAAAAATGCGAAGTTCCATTTTGATAAATGATTTTCATGATCTAAACAACACGAAGTTCCTTTTTGATAAGGGTTTCAGCTTGAAATTGAAATATATTTTATGAAATAATTGTTTTGTCTTTTTTTTTTCTTCTTCTTCTTTTTTACACCGAATTTATGCTAAGTTTATTTTTATATATTAATTTAATCATATTATTTTAATGTATAATCTTAATATATTTCTCATTTATGCTTGGCCTGCTTGACCCTCCCATCAAAGTTTCTGGTTCCGTCCCTATAAGACTCTCATCCTTTTTATGCAAATGTACTTGGTAATTGCTCAGTTTATTTGCAAGTACGAATTAGATGGAAAATACATTAAGATATGAATGAACAGGTAGCGCCCACAATATGCTAGTGGGAGATGGGTGCCCGCATTGGGAGCGTTCCTCCACGTGCCTTTTACCAAGCCAAGCGTTTGTAATACCTAATTTGATTATAGACATCCATAACACCTTCATTTATGTCTGATAGGCGTTATGCTTAACAATGAATATGAGTAAGTGGTGGCTGTTCTCCATCAATGGGGGTGAGGCTATAATTAAACAGCCCTCAATTGAATGAGTCAAGGCATCATATCACATTTCAACAATTTGAGTGAGTGTCAAACTCCCTCATAGAGTTTTTTAAGTGGTCTTAGACTGTGGGTTTGTGAGTATTACTCTAGTAACTCTGGTGGTGTACCCTACTGCCGAGAGGAAAGACAATTTGCTAGAGAATCACATGGAATAACAAAGTTCAGTATAATTGTAGTACTATTTTAATTCCACTGTGCTATCATCCTATTGCAATGGAGGTCTACTACTTTTTGTCACCAAAAATACAACTGATTGTTAAGCTTTCTATTGTGATGTTGAGCAAGCAGAAACCCAAGCAACTAGAAATAGTTTATCAATATACAAGGAAAAAAAAATACCTAGCTCATTCAAATAGACAGCCCTTTTGCAAAGACACTCCAATTTATCATTTGTAACATTTAAATCCCTTAAACAACCATTTGAAAAAAAAAAAATTGGTTCCTCTGTTAAACATTTGAATTAAAATGGGTGAAAATTGTACTTTGTACATATAACATGCATGTGTAAAAGTTTGGACATCTTTTTTCCCATACGTGGAGTTGTCAATTATGTGAATCCAGTGGCAGAGCCACTTGAGGCTTTGGGGGTGCCAAAGCTTTCAAAAGTCTTCTTTTTTTTTTTTTTTTTTTTTTTTTTTTTTTTTTACTGAAGTTCCATACGGCACCCCCAAAAAAGGAAAAAAAAAAAAAAAAATCTCTCCTACTTATTCAAGTTGTCACTCAGCGCCCTCAAAAAAATTTTAGCAGCACCCCTAATATTAATTGTCTAACTGTATGAATCTAACATCCAAAATCAACATAATTTAGGCATCTTGAGTTCAAAACATGCACGTTTAAATCGTTTATGCCATTTCTCATCTATTTTAACACAAACAACTAATAGTTTGGAGATTTCGATAAAAGAATAAAAAAGTGTGAGAGTTTAATAGAGCCTTTTTCGAAAGTGTGTCCGACAAGTTTTTCTCCCTTGTAAAGTATCCCTTGTTAATTAGGATCCGAAAGACCAAAAAGAAATATCATTATTGATTAATATCACTACCAAATTTGCCCAGTGCCTAAATATTCACCAAATCTTGTAGTGATCATTATTGATTAACCACTTTATTCCTGAAACTCTCTTTTAGGTTTTGTAACAACCTTATTCCCACCAATTTTTTTTTTTTTTTTTTTTTTTAAAAAAAAAACTTTATTCTCAAGTGATCTTAGCTTTAATCATGTCATACACTCATATGATATGAACATAAACATCCGTTGGAAACGTGTTTACAAAAATAAATAAATTAAAAAAAAAAGAAAAAAAAAAAGAAGGAAAGATAAAAAGGTCGGCCATATACTAATTAGGAGGTTCTACATACCTCGTAGGCTCGGATCTGGCTTACATGTTGTTATTAAAATAACAGCATGTATGCTGTAGTTGAATCAACGATCAAGATTGAATTTTAAAGTTGACTTATTTTTATAAGCATTTAATAAGAGAGAGAAAATGAAAAAGAGATTTTGAAAAATTTAATCTTGACCATTAATTACACTACAGCATGTAAGCTAAATCCGGCTCCCATATAAGCCTGGACCACAAGCACACAAGCACTCGATTTCCCCTTAGCTGGCCAAAGCCTGTAGGATTCGGCTGAAAGTGAGACTACACGCCACACATATTCATTAAAAAACCAACGCGTTCTCAAGCTGGCATCTCACATTCTCACTCTCTAATTACTGCTTTAATTTAATTTAAATGCCCCTTCCCTGCACTTTCTCACCCACTACTTTTGAGCACTATATATATATATATCCACCCTCAATTCTTCTTCTCCACAATCGATCCCAGCTCCTCCTCCAATTCTCATCTTCTCTAGTTGCGATATTACCACTGAGATTTCAATCCTCAAATCTACTATGGCCTCATTTGTTTCCACACATTTCTTTCTTCAGCTACTCCTCGTCATCTCCTTCTTCCATTTCAGCTCGGCGGCGAGGAGACTGCTGGAATCCGATGACACCCAACAGCCTTTGCTCTTCCAATACCACAGTGGCCCTCTTCTTACCGGCAAAATCGCTATCAATCTTATCTGGTACGGAAAATTTAAGCCCTCCCAACGAGCCATCATCTCAGATTTCATTACCTCCCTCTCTACTTCCACACCCCCGACTGCCCAAACCTCAGTCGCCACGTGGTGGAAAACTACCGACAAATACTACCACCTCATCAATTCTAAAAAGCCCTCCGCCCTTGCACTCTCATTGGCTACTCAGATCGTTGATGAGACCTACTCTTTAGGCAAATCACTCTCGAATCAGCAAATACTTGCCTTGGCATCGAAGGGAGGCCAGAAAAACGCCATTAACGTTGTTCTGACATCCGCTGACGTGGCAGTTGAGGGGTTCTGTATGAGCAAATGCGGGACTCATGGATCTTCAAAGGGTGCATCCGTGGACGGGAAGAGCTACAAGTTCGCTTATATTTGGGTTGGGAATTCGGAGACCCAGTGCCCGGGGCAATGCGCGTGGCCATTCCACCAGCCCATCTACGGACCCCAGAGCCCACCTTTGGTTGCACCCAACAACGACGTGGGTCTGGACGGCATGGTCGTCAACCTGGCAAGCCTTTTGGCTGGGACAGCCACGAACCCATTCGGAAATGGCTACTTCCAGGGTCCAAAGGAGGCGCCACTAGAAGCTGCATCGGCTTGTCCTGGTGTGTACGGGAAGGGGGCTTACCCTGGCTATGCTGGGAACCTCTTGGTGGACCCAACCACTGGCGCCAGCTACAATGCAAATGGTGCACATGGAAGGAAATACTTGCTTCCAGCTCTCTTTGACCCATCAACCCAAACTTGTTCAACTCTGGTCTGAGGGACGACCTTCTAAACGTGCCTACAAGTAACACGTTAATGTATACAATTAATAGATTAGCCACTAGAATTAAGAAATATTAAAATTCTTTGATTTATTTATTTGTATTACGGTTGAATATTAAAAATACAAAATTTATTCATATCCCATGCTCAGACCTGTGGCTCTTTTTTGCATTTATTAGTTATTGCCGTTCATTACTGCAGGGACATGCAGTGGTCTCAAAATTAATAATATTCAAGTTTAAATACGAATGATCGTAAGAGGCTTAGTTGTATTTTATTTGTGTCTTATTAAGAATGATGTGGCTATTAAAATTACCATTGGGCTTGTGATTGATCATTATTGAGTTTTAATCCAAGAGTGATTTTAATAGCTACATTATTCTTAATAGGATATAAGTAGAACACAAATAAGCCATTTAGAAATTAGAATTATTCGTCTAAATACTGATTTACTTTGTCAGAACGAGTTATTCTTTAATTTTAATGGATATCGGGACTTTTTTTTTTTTTTTTTTGCGTTTAGCATTTCTTATTTATTTGTAGGTCTTTTTAATAACTTCAAGACTTCTTTGTTTTTGGGTCTTTTCTAGAAGTTATAGGATTTTTTTTTAAAATTTTTTTTTATCTTTTGTTTTTTTGTTAAAATATATTTAATAGTTGTTCCTTGAGCTGTCCGAACCTAGTAAACATCGATCATTGGCAATAATGTCAAGACATGGGACACGTGTCCAGACGTAAGGCAATCTAGAGACTTTGTGTTTTCTAGGATGTGGGGTGTTGTCCGAACATGGAATTAGACGGTTTGAGCATGAAATCCTAATAATTTCTGGACATGAAATCATCTGGAAGCCGCAATACGGACTCTGCAATTTCTGTCTTTGAAAGGTTAATTGTTTTGCCACTATGAAGTACGAAATTTGAGAGCACTCTAAAGGAGTTAAGAGACCAGTACCAAGATATTGTTGTGTTGATGGCTCTTGGAGTTAAAATCTTACGTAAAATAAGGATATTTTATAGGTGAAAACAACCACAAAACAGTAAGACAACGACTTAGTGAGTATTAAACCCTCGTAAAAATGGTAATAATATGAACCCTCTTTTAATGTAGGTAAAAGTAAAACACTACATGGAGCAATTCATCATATTTGAATCGAGGCTAAAATTATGCTAATACATTACATAATTATAAGTATATATAAAGTGTCATAACTCTGTTCTATATGGCCTATATGTGCACTTAACCATTTCACGATAGGGTTTATGCTTTTCGTAAGACTGATGGCATAATTTTGGTGCTCAGAATTGCACTTAGCAAGTTATTCCCTATTTGTCCAACCAAGTTTAACTTTAAGTGATCCACCCAATTAGTAATGCAAGCGGGGGTGACTCCACTCGTACACGGTTATGCTAATCATGATAGCCACCAAAATCGAGGGTAGAACTCGCACACATGCCCATCAATCTGATCACAAGGTCAAGTCTATGGGGTTGTTTGGCAAACGACACCCCATCCCCAAACACTATTCACTCAATTCCTCAAAAAAAAAAAAATCAACATCAAAGCATTTTCACTTTTATACCACATCATTCACTTTTTATACCATATAATTTACTTTTTATTACTATACAAATAAAAAAATAAATACAAAACAAAACTTTTTTTACTTTACAATACCACTTTTTCACGTTTCTATACCAATTATTTATTTATTTTTTAACAAAAAGATGTGAACTGTATAGTGGTGTTTAACAAACAACCCCATATAACGGGTAGCCACAAGTTCATTTTAACAAAGTTGTTTAACATTTTACTAGTGAGCATGACATACAACTAAAGATTCATATTATCATATACATGTAAACGAGAAGTAACAATCACTCAATCAAAAAGATCTTATCCTTAACTAATCTTAACAGTTATATTGATGAAATTTTTGACAATATCTTAGGAGTTAGTTGGGAAAGCCGAGACACCAGCTTCAATGAATCAATATTGAAGAGGGGATGGGGCAGGTAGAATTCGCGAGTCGAAGAAGGTTAAGTCGGTTTAATTGTAGTGGTTACCTGGGTGATGGGTGTACTGTGAGCAAGCCATGGATTGGTTGACGAGTGGAGAGCATGGACCAATTAATATGCCAGACTTGTTGACCAAGTTATAGCTTGGCCCACGCTCAAATTTATTCAAAAACCCAACGCGTTATCAAGCTGGCATCTCACTTTCTAATTTCTCGTTTTAGACGCCACTTTCTAGCCCCTTCTTTCTAGTTTCTCACCCACAATCCCAATTAAGCGCTCCTCAAGCCAACATGGGTGTGGTTGTTATAGGATTTTGGTATGTTTCTTTTGAAAAAAAATGAAAAAGCAAAAATATTTGGTGTGAGAAATTGAAAAAAATTTGTTTTATAGTAATTTTTTTATTTGAATAATAATAAAAAATATTGAAAAATGTAAAAAGTAAAATAATATTAGAAGAATGAATAGTAACGAATTAAAATCGTTTAACAAACGGGCCATAATCATCCTTTGGAACACATGAATCAATATTTCAACGGAACTAAAAATGAAGAGGGATTCTCAATAGAATAATGCTTGACACACTCATTCCCTTTCTCACTCTAACACATTTTTAGATGGTTTTCACTCCCACTGTTAAATTAAAATCTAATAATAATATATCATAAATCTAATGGTGAAAGTAGGTGCCATGCACCAAAGGGTGTATGAGAGTGAAAATAACAGAGTAAAAGTATGTGTAATATTAAGGAGAACTTTTAAAAAATTTATTATGCCTTCCATAAGAAAACTTTTTTTATAATTTTGCTCCCACATCAAAATTTATGATATTTCTAATCATTTTGTATATTGATATTTAATTTTGACCATCACATGGAGTTATATTACTATATGGGTGTTTATTTATCTATGATTAGTAAATTGAAAAAAAAAAACTTGGGGGCATATAAGTAGATAAACATGCACCATTTAGGACGTTATATCCTTCCTCATATAAGTCTAGACGAGAAGCACTCAATGTTGACCTCTCCCGTCCACAATGGGGCAATGGGCTGTCGAAGTTGTCCTACTCCCCTTAGCTGGCCTAAACCTGGAATTATTATATCCTTTTTAAAGCAGATTTGGCTGAAAGCGAGACTGACTAGCTAGGCCGCGCACAAATTTATTAAAAAAACTAACGCGTTTTAGGGCTCTCATCTCACTCTCTCTATTTACTAATTTAAGGTGCCCCTTTTCATCCCCTTCCACGTAGTTTCTCTCCCACTACTTTTTACCACTATGGGAAAACCTCTTATGCGGTCGGGCTGCAAAAGTTGTCTTTTGCAGCAACCAATACAATGGGTACACATCAGAAAGTTGCACATAATAGAATAGGATCAAAAACATTGAATTTTTTTTCTCTCTCCCACTTTCTCTCCTCTCTTTTCTTTTCTGGTTCATTCATCTTCACCGAAAATATTTTTTCCTCTTCTTCTCTTTCTCTCCCACTTTCTCTTCTTCTCTTCTTCTCTCTTCTTCTTCTTTGGTTCATTCATCTTCACCGAAAATATTTTTTCCTCTTTCTCTCCCACCTTTCACCCACCACATCCACTGAATAGCAAAATCTGTTAGATTTCTTTTAGTAGAACCTCCTGGAATTCGAACAGAGAAATCACAGAAATTCCATCACAGAGAAATCACCCAGAAATTTCAACAAAACCCAGAATCAATTCAAACAGACCAGAATCTTAAGCTTCAAATTCAATCAAAGCAAGAACTTTTCTCTACCCATGGAGTTGGGTTCGGCCGGAGACAGAGATTCTGGTTGCCGGAGATGGTTGAATACTGGTGGCAACCATCTCTCTGTCTCCGGCCGAACCCACGACTGCTCTACTGTGACCCGCATGGGTCACTGTCGTTTCCAACTTTCCACAAAAAAAACCAAAATTTTCTCAAACGGTTTGTTGAACGCCCATCTGATATTTGCAGGAACTGGTTTATTGAATTTATTAGATGTTTGGGTGATTGGGTTCAATGAATTTATTAGATGTACCATGGGAAAGTTTTCTCAAACCAAAAATGGAGAGCAACCCAAAGGTGAAAATGGAGAGAGAGTCGTTTGAAAAGGAGAAGCAAAATGCTGATTGTGTCGAGGATGGTGCCAGCCATGGGTACGGCAAAGTGAAGGTCGTAAATGGCAGGTTGGGTGATGAGTTTTCCAGCTGGGTTCCAGTGGGGGTGGGTTTGGCCCATTGGGTGATGGGTTTTCCGGTCGGGTTCCGGCCGTCCGTGAGGGGAGAGGGAAGAGGAAAGAGAGAAAAAGAGAAAGTGGAAGAGGAAACAGAGAGGAAGAAAGATGAAGAAGACTGAAGAAGAACGCAGAGACTCGAGTGGGATGAAGAAGAAATCCCGTGTTTTCGATCCTATTCCATGAGCTGTGCTTTCCTTACGTGTCACATCTATATTGGGTGCTGCAAAAGGTTGGTTTTACAGACCGACCGCATAGTAGGGGCACTCTTAGCACTATATATATATCCCCCCCACATTTCTTCTTCTCCACAACTCAACTAGCATTCTCATTTCTCAGCTCCTTATTTGCTTTCTCATCTTTTCTATTTGCTCACTCTCGCTCAGATTACAATCCTCAAATCTACCATGGCCTCTTTTGTTTCCACACATTTCTTTCTTCAGCTACTCCTCGTCATCTCCTTCTTCCATTTCAGCTCGGCGGTGAGGAGACTCTTGGAGTCCGATGACACCCAACAGCCTTTGCTCTTCCAATACCACAATGGCCCTCTTCTTTCCGGCAAAATTAATATCAATCTTATCTGGTACGGCAAATTTAAACCCTCCCAACGAGCCATCGTCTCAGATTTCATTACCTCCCTCTCTACTCCCACACCCCCAACAGCCCAAGCTTCGGTTGCCACGTGGTGGAGAACCACCGACAAATACTACCACCTCGCCAATTCCAAAAAGCCCTCCGCTCTTGCACTCTCATTGGGTACCCAGATCGTTGATGAGACCTACTCTCTAGGCAAATCACTCTCGAATCAGCAAATAGTTGCGTTGGCATCGAAGGGAGGCCAGAAAAACGCCATTAACGTTGTTCTGACATCCGCTGACGTGACAGTTGAAGGGTTCTGTATGAGCAAATGCGGGACTCATGGATCTTCAAAGGGTGCATCCGTGGATGGGAAGAGCTACAAGTTCGCTTACATTTGGGTTGGGAATTCGGAGACTCAGTGCCCGGGTCAATGCGCGTGGCCATTCCACCAGCCCATCTACGGGCCCCAGAGCCCACCTTTGGTTGCACCCAACAACGACGTGGGTCTGGACGGTATGGTCATCAACCTGGCTAGCCTTTTGGCTGGGACAGCCACGAACCCATTCGGAAATGGCTACTTCCAGGGTCCAAAGGAGGCGCCACTAGAAGCTGCATCGGCTTGTCCTGGTGTGTACGGGAAGGGAGCATACCCTGGCTATGCTGGGAACCTCTTGGTGGACCCAACCACTGGTGCGAGCTACAACGCAAATGGCGCAAATGGAAGGAAATACTTGCTTCCGGCTCTCTTTGACCCTTCTACCCAAACTTGTTCAACTCTGGTGTAAGAGACGACCTTCTAAACGTGCCTACAAGTAGCACTTCAATGTATACAATAGATTAGATAGTAGAATCAAGCGAGGGATTAATTATTTCATTTATTTGTTTGTATTATGTTTATATAATGAAAATAAAAAAATTTCTTCATAATTTACTATGCTCAAACTTGTGTTTCTGTAAAATTTGTTACTTTTTACCGTCAAAAAAAAAAGCTAAATGAATCCTAAATCTCAAACGTACACTCATAACTAAGAAAAAGCAAAGAAAATATTATTGTTAAAGTTGTATTTATAGTTTTAGAGCAAATTTTGACGTGAGAAATAGTTAATTAATCATACATTACACAATCAAATATGCTGGCCTTTAAGTGTTAAGAATTGAGTCAGTATTTTTCCTTTTAAGAAAAATGAAATTTTGCATAATGGAACTGCTTAAATAAAGAAACCTTCAGAGTGTTGAAGTTTTGAGGTAGGTATATAATTTCATTTCGGAGTGGGTCTGTTCCATTGTTGCTTGGCAGTTGGCCGGCGTAGGTTTGAATTTGAGATAACTTGTGGAAGTCTACCTTCATTTAGGTTTGTTTGAATGTGCGTTTGAGCGCATTTAAAACTCAAAAAATTTATTTGAAGGAAAAAGTATCCGTTTGGTAAAAAAAATTAAAAGCGGTTTTAAGAGTCCAAAAAACCTAAAAATATCAAAAACATACTTTTGGCAAACGCTAAAAAAAAAAACGAAACTTTTTCCCAAAAAAATTTTTTTGACTAAAAAAATCTATTTATCGAACACAATCCAAAACATACTCTTATAATTTAAACTTTTCGAATTAGCCAGTTAGAAAGACCATGGAGTTAGGGCATGCCTCAATAATTGCACCTTCTTTTAGTTCAATGTATTTCCATCATGCAGGGGTGGATCTACAGCCATGGTTGGGACGAATGTCCCCTCAAAATTTTTATAAATTTGCTTAAAATATACCAATTTTATAAATTTGTCCTCTCAAAATAATATTTTTCTCCCCCCCCCCCACCCCACCCCCTGCGAAATAATATTTGTGTCCCCTTTTAATTTTTTTTTTTTTTTTTTTAATACCCCCGCTTTCAACATAAAAAACCTAAAATACCCCATTCATTTGGTTTCCCTTTATATTCTAGTTCGCTTTTAACCAGAAGCTCAATTTGGTTTGGGACTCTGATTGAATATATAAAAAGAAAAGTTAAAATGGTTTGGATTCTTTAAGTGGCTTTTAACTAACAATCAATTACCATTGTTTGGCTCGACTATTAGCATTGTTGTTATTTGGAGCTTCAGGGAATTGTTAGAAAAAAAGAGTATACACTCAAATGTACCATTTTCTTGAACCCTATAAATTGTGTTTAGTTTATTTTGCTAGTTATTTATACTATTGTGTGTTTGTGATACTATGAGATTAAATATAATACTTCTATGATTTTAGTTTATATAAACATGCACAAACACACATGTAAAGAGATTATATGTATCTATGTGCTTTTGTATTTATATGAGTCTATCCATCCCAAAAAAAAAAAAAAATTAATTAATTCGTCTCCTCACACCATAAATCCTAGTTACGCCCCTGTTTCCATGATTCCCCCTTCCCTTTCCCTTTCCTGTTGTAATCTCAGAATTTTATTTTATTTTTTTGCAATTGCAGAGCCAAAAAAATGTTTAAGACCCTTTTGATGTTATTATTTAGAGGCTTTATCTATTGGAAGACCTAACACAATTACCTTAATTGTGCATGCTAACCGGCCTTGGGACCCGTACTCATGCACACCCCACCGACTAACCCGTCATCCGTGCACCATACTCTAGCCACTTGAGCATTAGGCCCCCCATCCCCTTTACCAAAAGTCTCAAACCATGAGCCATAACTTGCACAACAAGGCCGCCCATATTGGTCCATGTGCTAGTGCTCCACGCTTGAACCAATTAATACATGACATGCTCAGAATGTCACCAAACTAAGCACTAAGAACCGACAAACCTTCGCTGGCCTCCCGAGTTGCACCTGCCCCCACCTTTCCGACACTTTCGTGTTGGTGTGTTTTGGCTTTCCGACCTATTCATCTCATCAAAGGCTTCTACCATATGTCCACATCCTGGCTTCAATATTAAGACATATTTGGTTCAAGTGTTGTACAAAGATTTACATTATTTTTTTAGGGTTAAGATTTGATTTAATTTATTATTATTTTTTATATATAAATACATTATTTTTCGCACTAGTATTTGACAATATCGTAGAAGCTGGGATTGTGGGACACCAACACCAATATCTGATGGTTTCTCAATGGTGGGGGCGGTTGCAACTCGCGACTCGATGAAGTTTGGCCGGTGCTTCGTGCTTATTTTGATGACATCCACATTTCATGCATTGGTTCATGTGTGGAGCGGGTGGGCCGACATTAATGGATTTGTTATATGTTGCAATTTTTTAAAAAAAATATATATATTGTAACCCTTCCTTCGTCAATCTTGTGAAGGTTTCTTTTAAAAATTTCAATTTTTTAAATAATTAAGTAGTTCCATTTTTTATTTATTTTTAACGCGTTATCACTTCATTGATATAAGAATAAAATCGGACAAATGTTCTCTGCAATGCCAAAGATACAATTTGAAATATTCACAATCCAAATACTATATATCACACACACAATAGTCACTTGGGCTATTACAAAACAATGTCTATGAAAAGTCACCATCTCAATCAGTTTTTAAATTTACAGCAAATTCTGACGAATCACGTCTTTATTCACTGTCATGCCATTGATTTCCTGTCTTTTTCGTATATGCTACTAGTGCTTTACCAAACGGAATCTCATTCGCCACCTCTACCATGGTGACCATTTTTTTGTATGCATGATAACTCATTTGTCAATGGTCTATGGTTTACTCTCAAAAAGGAAACAGCATAAAACAAAAGACCAACTGGAAACCAACTCCGTTATTCTAAAGGATTCCTGAAAATAAAACCTAAAACTTCACCCCAATTCAAATTTTTAAATAAAAATTACTTTTGACATTAATTATTAACACCTAGAGGCCGTGGTATGTGAAGGTGTAATGTATGATTAGCCAATTGGCATGTAGAAAATTGCTCTGGAACAAATATGACACAAGTTTGCCCAATATTATGGGCAACATTTCGTATTGTCTATGCTCTATGCTTAAATGGTCCTTGTCCATAATTAAGTCATTCAATTTGAAAGCAAGTGTAATTAACCTTGAGAGAGAGAGAGAGATGGAGATGGAGATGCCTAAGTTTACCCCATCCCATGGCAATATGGGTCTGCTCTTTTATGTTGACAAGAATAAAATGATTATCAAGATCTACATATCTTGATGTTGCGCAAGAAGCAACTAGAAATAGTTTTATCAATACATTGTTAGGATTAGTCCCATAAAACTCAATTTATTTCTATGACATTTTGATTATTTTTTAAGATGAACAAGAACATTCGGCATTGTACATTCATTTAATTTGATGAATGTAGAGTCCTATTGTATGTGGTTTAGGTGTGTTAACAATATTAATATACAAAATATCTAAATCACAATTCCACTAATTTATCAAGCCCTTTCGGTTATCTCCTCCCATTAAGATTTTCTATTAAATTTTAATGGATGAAACCGAAATGACAAAAACACCTAAAAAAAAAAAAAAAAAAACCATAAAAAAACCATGGCTAGACCATAGGTTAGTTCAAGGAACTTTCTTTAAGTAAGGGCATAGTTTTTTCTTTTTAATAAATTTTATGAGGGACATAATAGGTATTTTACATGACGTGATGTGTTTGTCATCTAAATTAACAGAAAAACAAAATTTAACAGTAAGGTCTAAATGAATGAGCTTGATTGATTGTGGGGTGTGTTACAACTTTAAAAAATTTGAAAAAACAAATTGCAAAAATATGTGATAATTTGAGAAAATAAATATATTTTTTATATTTGTAATAATGTAACGATATGTAGTAGATTGTTAAGTAGATTGTTAAATCAGTACTTGTAAAAAAAATAAAATCAATGACCAATATTCTAATCTAGCGGAAGCAAAAAGGGAATGAATTTTGTTCTCAATGCACAAAGTAACACACACGTTGATAATAATAAACCAAAATATTATTGATGGAAACGGGACATACAAGTTGTACCTTCGCGAATATATGTCACGTCCCCACATAATATAGCCCATTAGCCCTACTCATACGCAAGTGAAAAAATAAATAAAAAGGGTAGGTCATTTACTAGGGAGGTTGTACATTCCTCGGATCCTCGTATAAGAATAGAGCACAAGTAATCAATTTTGTTATCTAAATTGTCCGCATCCTCGTTGCGCTGTCTAAAAAAAAGTGTTGTATTTATTCCCCATAGCTGGCCAGAACCTGTAGTCAAACACTATTGACTTATAAAAGCAGCTTCTGCTGAACAGATTATTGATTAAAATACAACGCGTTATCAAGCTGGCATCTAACTCTCTACAGACTACACAGCCCCTTCTTCCCTGCACTTTCTCACCCACTGCTTTTGAGCAGTATATAAATATATCCACCCTCAATTCTTCTTCTCCACAATCGATCCAAGCTCCTCATACAATTCTCATCTTCTGTAGTTGCGATATTACCACTGAGATTTCAATCCTCAAATCTACCATGGCCTCTTTTGTTTCCACACATTTCTTTCTTCAGCTACTCCTCGTCATCTCCTTCTTCCATTTCAGCTCGGCGGCGAGGAGACTCTTGGAGTCCGATGAGACCCAACAGCCTTTGCTATTCCAATACCACAATGGCCATCTTCTTACTGGCAAAATCGCCATCAATCTTATCTGGTACGGCAAATTTAAACCCTCCCAACGGGCCATCATCTCAGATTTCATTACCTCCCTCTCTACTTCCACACCCCTCACAGCCCAAACCTCAGTCGCCACGTGGTGGAAAACTACCGACAAATACTACCACCTAATCAATTCCAAGAAGCCCTCCGCTCTTGCACTCTCATTGGGTACCCAGATCGTTGATGAGACCTACTCTCTAGGCACATCACTCTCGAATCAGCAAATAGTTGCGTTGGCATCGAAGGGAGGCCAGAAAAACGCCATTAACGTTGTTCTGACATCCGCTGACGTGGCGGTTGAAGGGTTCTGTATGAGCAAATGCGGGACTCATGGGTCTTCAAAGGGTGCATCAGTGGATGGGAAGAGCTACAAGTTCGCTTACATTTGGGTTGGGAATTCGGAGACCCAGTGCCCGGGGCAATGCGCGTGGCCATTCCACCAGCCCATCTACGGGCCCCAGAGCCCACCATTGGTTGCACCCAACAACGACGTGGGTCTGGACGGCATGGTCGTCAACCTGGCAAGCCTTTTGGCTGGGACAGCCACGAACCCATTCGGAAATGGCTACTTCCAGGGTCCAAAGGAGGCGCCACTAGAAGCTGCATCGGCTTGTCCTGGTGTGTACGGGAAGGGGGCTTACCCTGGCTATGCTGGGAACCTCTTGGTGGACCCAACCACTGGTGCCAGCTACAATGCAAATGGTGCACATGGAAGGAAATACTTGCTTCCAGCTCTCTTTGACCCATCAACCCAAACTTGTTCAACTCTGGTCTGAGGGACGACCTTCTAAACGTGCCTACAAGTAACACGTTAATGTATACAATAGATAGCCAGTAGAATTAGGAAATATTAAAATTCTTTGATTTATTTAGTTGTATTATGGTTATAAAATAAAAATGCAAAGTTATTCATATCTCATGCTCAAACTTGTGGCTCTTTTTTCATTTATTAGTTTTTGCTGTTAGACAGTCCGTGGTCTCAAAATTAATGACATAGATAAATAGTGAGTCAAAAGTCTTAAGTTTAAACTTTAACTTTGTCATTTATCTTTCATTTAATTAAAATATTATACATGTTGAACTTTACTTATTAAAAGAAATTTTAAGCCTAAGTGAAGGAAAATAATATATTTATTTCAAATGAAATGAAGAGTATCCATTTAGTATAAAAAAAAAAATAATAATGTCTTAACATTAAAGTTGAAAGATAATATTTACAATATTATTCGTAAATGAATTGGCGAGCCAATTCCAGTGTCAAACTCGTACAGTTGTGTGCCAAAGGATTGACAGTTTTATATACTTTTGCGTGTGTAATTAATAACTAGTGTAGTAGTGCCATATGAAATATGCAAGCGTATTTCACACTTATTGGCTTATATATTTAAGTTGAGACACTACCGTTGAGCCACCTCCTCTATTATGAGGCGGCCACTTTCATCTTATTTGCCCATCAACTCTGCTCCTAAGACCGTATATATCTTACCATTTTCCATTTGTTAAGCCATTATTATGCCAAACATGGTGAAGTCCTTCCTAGAATAATAAGCTGCATGAATAGAAATCCATTAGGAAATCTGCTTCTTTTTTTTTTTTTTTTTCTTAAAGACATGTCCTTCTATTTTTGAGTTGCCACATAAGATAGTAGTCTCATCCCCATTGAGCACCCTGTTTCCGCCAAAAAAAAAAGCACCCTGTTTTCCACGAGCTTATTAAAACAAAATTATCAAGTCAAAGTATCAAACATCACATACAATACAACCCTTTCTAGGATAGTGGACACACCTGCCGTTCTAAAACCACCTTTTTTTTTTTTCCACGAGCTTATTAAAACAAAATTATCAAGTCAAAGTATCAAACATCACATACAATACAACCCTTTCTAGGATAGTGGACACACCTGCCGTTCTAAAACCACCTTTTTTTTTTTTTAATGGGTTTATTAAAATAACAACAGAAAATTAAGAGGATCTTTCCTACTAACAAGTTGGATATGGACAAGAATCTCATTCTCTCCCTCCATCGCTCCTGTCTCTGTCACTCTGGCGAAATATTTCCGACGACTCGAGAGGAAAGTGGTTGGTTAGGCGTCGGCACCCCCGGGAAGTCTCTCTCTCTCCCTCTTGCTCTCTCTCTCTCTCTCTCTCTCTCTCTCTCCAGTGCTTTGAGCACCATTATCTGATGGCAGTGACAACAAAGACGCACGCCGGCGGGGTTGCCTCCCTCCGGAAACGAAGGTGGTGGTCTCCAATGGGGGTTTTCTTGCTCAATAAACGCCAGTGATTTGACTCCGGCTCCATCTCTCTCAACAGATCCGGTGGTTGGGCTTAAACAACGGCGATATTAATTAAGAAAAAAGTAATGGATACCAATGAAATGAATGAGTTACATATTAGTATGATAAGACCCTCTTCGTTAAAGATTTAGTTAGCCAAAATAACTAGTTGAATATAATTTTTTATAATATTTTTTTTCTACAAAATTAACTAAAATAACATTTTGCTTAAAATAATGCCAGTGCCCTAATCATTTGTCGCCCAGATGAGAATTGTCTGAATGCAACAACCACGATTCAAAAGCCTCTGCGAGGTTGATGGACAGATTAATGGAGCTGAATTATTCGGACAAACCAAAAAAACTATAATTGAATAAATATGATTTTTTTAAAAAAAAAAAATGTTAAGGGTACCAAATCTTTTACCAAGAGAGTTTTACCAAACTATTGTGTAAATAAAGAAAATAGAGAAAGAAAAAATATTTTAAATGAAATAGTAAAACTGTATAAAAAATGATGATTAAAATAGATAAAAAAATTGATGGTATATATATATAAAATGTTATAGTGCAATAAAAAGATTATTTTTTTTCCTATAAAAGTTCTAGGTGACAAGAGACCACAGATCTCAACCATAGTTACTGACATGCTGTGGCCCCACCCACTGATGGAACATGCAGCATCTTACTTTTTTTTTTTTTGAATAAAAGACCAACATGTCTCATGGAGCATGTGACATCTTACTAATTAAGACTTATATGAGCCAAAAATGGCATTTTTATTGTACTATAGCATATATATATTTATTTTTTTTCTCTCTCTCTCTCTTTATGTATATATAAGTCTTAGGTGACAAGAGGCCATAAGTCCCATCTATAGTTGTTGTGGCCCTACCCACTGATGGGACATGTGGCATCTTAACTTATATGGGCCAAAAATCGTATTTTTATTGTACTATATCATATCTCTCTCTATATGCTTAGTTTGTGTGAGACCTTATAGAACTAAATGTAAGCAATTCAACAAATATTTAGTTAAATTTTAAGTAATATATAAATATTTGTATATTTAAAATTTAACTAAATATTTGTTGGATTGCTTACATTTAGTTCTATAAGGTCTTACACAAACTAAGCATCTTGTGTATTCCAATAAGAGGTTGACACATCGGTTTATTTCACCAAATGATTTTTTTTTTTTTTTTTCCAATTCCCCTAATCCACATCTTGAGTGAGGTCTTGCCATTGTCTTGTGCGGCTTTTCTAGTGAAGGAAAGGAGGGTTCTCCCTCTCGGATTTTTTATTTATTTTTGGTTGCTTTTCTCCTTTTTCAATTTCCTACCATACATGGCAGCTCCAACCCCTTCATTCCTGTTGCCAGCCGCCTTCTCTACGTTGCCGTTCAACACCTTCACCGCCCTTATTTGAAAAAAAAAAAAAAAAAAACTTATTTACCAATTTGAAGTGTTTTAAATAGTTTTTGTACTTTTATTTTATTTGAGATAAATACAAAATTAGTCCCAATGATTTGCCTGATTTTCAAATCACTTCCTGTGATTTAAAAAATAATTTATAGGTCCTTAGGGTAGGTTAAAATAACATTTTACTTTATGAACTCAATTTCCGTTAAATGAGTTAACAGAAACCGTTTCATTGTCACCTCACACCCAATAAAAATAAGACACGTGTTCTTTTTTATTTATGCTTTAAAAAATGACAAATAAGTTTTTCCACGTCATTTTGAGGCTCTAGCATACATTCTACGTCAAATTGAATAAACATAATCCCTCTATATCCCCATGTGTCGCCGTCGTCTTCATCTTCCCCACCGATTCACTGTCCATGTCATCGTCTTCATGTCTGATTATGAGAGTTGAAAATCAACAAAAAAAACAAAAACAAAAATTTGATTACCAGCCATCACTCAATTTTTTCCTCCTTTATTTTTTTATTTTTTTCTTTCCTAATACACTCTTTTGTGGTATTCACCATTCGTACTTTGCGTCCGATGTTACTTCAAAATGAAGATATTACTTCAAAATGATACTTGATGTTCATCATCATTGTGCCTACCAATAAACAGCACAATTGTGCTTGCCATAGAACCTAAACAAAAAAAAACAAAAAAACAAAAACAAACAAACAAACAAACAAAAAATGACAGAGAGAGAGGGGGATAGATTGTTTCTGATGTCCAGAAACAATTTTTGAAGATGATTCAATGCCCAAAAACAAATCCAAATTTCCATTGAAAGATTGCCCAAAAATGCACTACTTCAAAAATGCAGATGCCCAAAAATCTCAGAGTGGCTCACATATTGAAGATGCCCAAAATCTTAAAAGTGGAAGTAAAAAAGCTCCAAAGCAAGGTGGCTTAATTATCGTCGTGACATTTCCGGTGATTCTCTGGTGGTGATTTCAGTCATGCTACGAAACCCAACAACTCACCTGGAGATGGATGCAAAAATCGGTGGGGAAGATGAAGACGGCGGCAAGGACAGCAAATTAGTGGGGAAGATGAAGATGACATCGACACAAAAGGATTGTGTTTATTTAATTTGACATGAAGTGTGTGCTGGAGCCTCAAAATGACGTGAAAAGCTTATTTGTCATTTTTTAAAAACATAAATAAAAAAAGAACACGTGCTTTACTTTTATTAAGTGTGGGGTGGCATGAAACAGTTTCTGTTAAGTCATTTAACGGAAAATGAGTTCATAGAGTAAAATGTTATTTTGGCCTACTCTATGGACTTAAAAATTATTTTTTAAATCATAGGAAGTGATTTGTAAATTAGGCCAACCACAATGACAAATTTTACATTTATCCCATTTTATTTAAAAGTAATTAACATTAAAAGTTAATGGTATTAATTAATGGAGTAATTATAGAAGTAAGACTTTAATTCTCTTTTTTATATGTAATTCGATTATAGTTTTAAAAGTAATCCCACTTTTGAAGGATAAGAGAGATAAAAATCCCTATTCTAGCGTTACTCTAATTGGTTTCAATAGTAGCGTATATAACTCAACAATAAGTAAAGCTTCCAATACGCAACTCCCTTTCGTTTTCGCATCGCCCTCTCTCCATGGAACACCACGATCACGAAGACTGCTCCAAATCCCCCCAAACCCCATCCCCGCCCCCCAGCACCAGCACCAGCACTGGAGCTTGCTGCAAATGTGGCGGTCCCACCAGCTTCGCGCCCCCGCCCCAGTGGTCTGAAATCAGCCCGCCCCCAATCTACCGACCCATCCGCTCCCCAGCCTTGAATTTGCCCCCCAACACCCACTCCCAGCAAGCCATAATTCTCGCCCCGGTCCCCCACTCCCAGAAGGTCCCACTCGTCTCCCATCCCTGCCAATTCCAAACCCCAACCAAAATAATCCAATCCCCCGATGACATCCGTCACTTCCACGACTCCGACTCCGGCAAAAACTTTATCGGCTTCGTTGTCGCCCTCTCCGAGTCCATTCGCGGCCACAAGATCTCCGACCCCTGCCACGTGTCCCGGACGATCAACTCCATCGTCTCCATCCTCGAAACCCTAATCCGTTGGATTGACGAAATACCTCCGCTCCAGCAACCCTCTCGCTACGGTAACCTCTCTTACCGAACCTGGCACGAGCGCCTCACCGAGACCAGCGAGTCCTTGATGCTCGAGTTCCTCCCCGCCGATCTCCAATCCGCCACGGTCGAGATCGTCCCGTACTTCGCTGACAGCTTCGGGAACTCGAGCCGTATCGACTACGGTACAGGCCACGAGACCAACTTCGCCGCGTGGTTGTACTGCTTGGCTAGGTTGGGGCTCATCAAAGAGGAGGATTACCAAGCCGCGGTGGCTAGGGTTTTCGTGAAGTATCTAGAACTGATGAGGAAATTGCAATTGGTTTATTGCCTGGAGCCAGCGGGGTCGCACGGGGTTTGGGGCCTCGACGACTATCATTTCCTGCCGTTTATCTTCGGGTCGTCCCAGCTGATCGATCACAAGTATATGAAGCCCAAGTCGATTCATAATCAGGATATACTGGATAATTTTTCGAACGAGTATCTGTACATTGCGTGCATCGCGTTTGTGAAGAAGGTGAAGAAAGGTATGTTCGCGGAGCACTCGCCGTTGTTGGATGATATAAGCGGAGTGGCTAATTGGAACAAAGTGAATAGTGGGTTGCTGAAGATGTATAAGGTGGAGGTCTTGGAGAAGGTCCCTATCATGCAGCATTTTCTGTTTGGCTGGCTTATTAAATGGTATGGCCTTTGCTCCTCTCTATGAAGTACCAGGATAGTGTTTATATGGATAGGTAATTGTGGGCTTTAGCTTCTTTGCTTGGTTGACATATTACAAACTTGATTTTAGTTATTTCAATTCTCTTCTTGTCCTGTTTGTGGTGACTTGTGCTGGACTTTAGTTTGTTTTCAAATTAATATTATTTTGTGGGCATAAATTGATAGAGACATCAATATCAACATATTTGTTTAATTGAGTTCTGTAGATGGTTGTGATGCAATGCATCTAGGTATTAGGAGCAAAAGAAATTATGACAAAGTGACCAGTGGGCTTGAAGGTTCGATATAGAGTTTGGAGATTTTTGAGCTTGAAAGATGGTTCTTATGTTCAACGACTTGGGGTTCCCGTGAGTTGCTTGATGTTGTCGCCTTTTTATCGTAGTTTATTTTCTCCAGAGAGCATTCTTGAACCATATGAGCTATATAGTAGCTAAACATTTCAGGGTCAGACAGTAGCAAGATTGGCTTGGAAAAGAAATCTAAGCAAAAGCTTATGGACTTGGCTAGACTTGTGGCATTACATTTTTAAATAGCTGATTTCTGGAAGCTTATGTGCTGTTGGAGTGTTTGGGGACAAAAGAATAATTAACACTTTTTTTTCTCGTTAAAAGTTTTTTTCATCAAAATGACATTGTATATCTTGGACTCGGGGCTTCATCCCATGATCCTCCAACAGGGCTGTTCCCCATCTTACCCTATCATTAAATCCAATTGTCTTGCATTTAAACTCTTGCATCGCTTCTATCTTCCCCTATAATATTTTGACATTTTCCTCTCATTTACAAGGTCTTCTCCATTTCCTTGTGTTCCCGTCATGTTCTTACTTGCTGCAGTGGCTCTTTTTTTTAGATATATTAGTGTGTTTCAATGACATCATTGAAAAGCAATTAGGGGCAAATTTTTGCTGATCCATTGTGGCTTCTATGATCCTTTTCTAATTATTATTAGGGTGAGTACTTGCCTCCTCAATATTTCTTTTTATAAGTATTTTTTTTGGTCCCTTCCCTAGGGGAATGAGAGATTCAAACTAGTGACCTTCACTTGATGAGACGTAGTCCTTAGCCAATTGAGCTACCCCTTGGGGACAATTTGCCTCTTCAACATTTCCACAAGAAGTGGTATCATGAATATGACAGTCTCTTTACTTGCTATGATGGCCAAGTCAAACATTCTATGAACAACAAGGGTGATCCGAAGATCTGTTGTTAGTTTACTTGTTTTTCACATGGTTGCTTCTTTCTGGTGCATTTTTGAGGGATCTCTAATATTAATGTGAAGTGGACTTACTAAGGATTTGGCATAAGCTAATTCACCCTAACTCCTTATCAAGCTTTTGGTGTTTGTAAGTTAATATAGTCTATCAAATGTTGCGTTCTTTTAGCTATTTGGTGATTGCAAAACCCCACCTCGTATATGAAATTAAGAACTAGTTGATGTCAAAACATTCACAATTTAGAATGTGCTAACTATATCTGCATGATACCCTAAAGGATTAATGACAACTAGAGCTCTTTTTATTTATTTATATGTAGTTTGGATCAACCGGTCTGATGTGATCTTACACATGACAACGCCCTCTCAATCTAAATCCTTAGTGTGGTTAACGCAAATTCCCTTACTCAACCTGCGACATTCATCAGAAAAACCTGTATTCATGACTCACATGGACTTATTGGGTTGGCTCTGATGGCATTTGCAACATGAACCAGGGATGTGATAGCCATATCTGCATGGTACCCAAAATGACTAGGCACAATTGAAACTCATTATTGATTATAAAACCTAGATAGACTTAGTACATGCAAGGCGTACAAGCTTGTCCGTTGCTCTCACAACCAAGATGTCATTGTTTAGGGTATATAACCAAGATCAACATGGTACATGTCTAATGTGAATCTAGTAAACATCTATGCAATGCCCTCACACCATACACTCTGAGGTACTACAATCTCTCCCATTTAAATTCTTACCTCCTTGGCAGAGGGAACTCGTGTTGTGGTACAGTGCCACTGAGCCACGTTGCATCTAAAGATTAGTCATAATTAAGGCTTCTTTAATCACTTATATAGCTTAGACTGACCTTGTACACATTAGATTTTGAACTTAGGCACTCGGCATACGCTCACGTGTGCACGATGCCCTCATATATACAATGTGGGCTACTACAAAATTACTGTGGAAGAACTTAGTACTTTTCTAATATTCATTGGTTTTCGCATGCTGAAGGCCGTCAAATATTTGTTGGCTTTTTATCCAACTATTTTTAACACCTATTTAAAGTTTTATAGATATATGAAACCTATCCTGCACTGAATGATGTCAGTATTTACTGTTGAGAGCAGTATCTGGTTTAATATTCAAATTTGCCTAGAATTTCAGACCTTGTTAAGTGGTATTTATATTTTTGTTGACAACTTAAAGTAATGTGGCCCTCATTAGAAGGGAGCTTTACCGTATGCTTCACAGCATAGTCAGCTTTCCTTTCCAAGACACATTAGAACAAGTTCGTGGAAGGCTTTTTGTTAGCACGTGGGAAACATAAAGCTCTATTTCCATCTCCTTCACATAAGTGCTTGTTCAGCTAATATGAATGCTGATAGACATGCTAAAGATGCCATCCTTGCCAGATGCGTGGCAACCTGTTCTTGGTTGTGTCAAACAAAATTGTTCCTTCATGAGATTTTGCTCTTTTCAGTATTGCATATTGATATTTTTTTGGTCAATGTGCTATATCCTGATTCCCAAACATGTGTATTTATTATATGTTTGTAGTTGATAAATTTCTGCTTATATTTTAGTCACGTCCAAAACTAGTGGAATATCGTTGAAATTCATTTAAGTCATTTGCACTGAGCTCATGTTCTGAGCCAATTCCAGTCAGTTTCTGTTTGCATTGCATTTTTCTTTTTCAACATTTGATGCCAATATTATATGTTTTGGGAGAAAGGGACTAACTTCTGGGGTTTGTCTTCCTGGAAGGCAAAGATGGCGAGGACTTGTTTATGCATGGTTAGTACAAGTACCAAAGGAATTTCACTACACATGAAAAGTTATGACATATGTTTCATTTATTGTTAATGATTAAAGCTCCAGATATGGGATTACCTCATCCTTGGATGCTGGTTGGATGATTTACTAAACTACATTGAACAACTTATACTTGAGCTTTCTGGAACGAAGTGCTAATTAGAAGACTACTGTAAGAGTAAATATGATGGTTGACCTGTTAAAGTAATATTTTTAGCTTTAGTTCTCTTTGTGCATAGTTGCTGGTGTTATTGATATGTTAATTGTTTTTTTAACTATTTACTCATCAAAAAAAAAATTGTTTTTTTAACTATTGTCATTTGTAAGTTTCTTGGTTTTTTTGTCAACAAAAAAAATTTAATCTTTGATGGGAAATGCCTAGATTATGACATGGAAATATTGTGAAGTGTTAATTTTAGCTTTAGATTCATGGTACTCAAGTTCGTTTCTGATTGGTAATTGAAGCTTGTTTTATTTTCAAAGTGAAGGTTACTGCAATTGTTGTTTTCTTTTAAATGATTAATATCTTACTAGTTTTTTTTTTCCATTTTACCTCTCAGGGAGTAGTGTGCTTTATCAGCTTACTGGGACATTTGCTGTGGAACCAAGAAAGTTGTTTCTCACCAGGTTTCATCCAATTTTTAGAGTAGAAAGTTGGCAAATTGGAAATATACCTTTGGTAGCATGAATCAGTTGAGTTTTTTTGCCTTTTTGTTTTCCTCGATGGTTTATTTGTTGCTATATTTCACAGTTAATGGAAGTTTGGTTCCATTTCATTTAATATTTAATATGATAGATATCCTTCTTTCCGTAGATTTCTGTAAGTTAACCTATGGGTGCCTATATATATATAAGTAGGGGGGACGAATGTATATATATAGCCCATCATTCTTAATTTCTCAAAAACATTTTTTTCTTTTAAATTATTTTTAAAAATTTTATAATTGGTCAAAAGGCGATGAGAGCCGTGTTCAACTCCTTATGAATAGTCATGTATAATTTACCTCAAGTTTTGGATTTTTTTCAAGGTAGTTTTTTAGCTCAGTTGCAATCACTCTGATGGGTGTTAAAAACCCGGGAATTGGATTAGGTGTTGTGAAAAAACTATAGCATATCATATGTGGTCCAGATTTAATTCCATTTTTTTTTATGAGAGAGAGAGAAGTTAAATTTGGACCATTAAAAACTACAATTAGTTTTTTTTACAACCAAATTAAAAAAGCCGTATGATATGCATGGCTACCAAATTTCGATATATATATATATATATTGTCGATAATTGATTGAACCTTGCACTAGACAGTAAAATTTTATAGGGTTATGTTATAAGAGTGTATTTCACTCAAAAAGTAGTAAGGTTATTGAAACTATTGCTGCATATTTGTAGATTTGCTCCTTCTCTTTTGGGATTACAAATATTTATGAGAATAGTTAGAGAGCCAAACAAATGAATCAAGAAAATTTTTCAAACTGACGTGGTAAATGTTTTTTAATAAAAAAAAAAATGCAATTCTTTCTTCCTTGTTTACTATTCACGGTCTGTCACATCAGTTTGAAAATTTTTTTGAGTTCATTTGTTTGGTTTTCGAGCACTTCTCAATATTTATACATCTTCGGTGCTCATTGTGATTGATTAAATATTAAAAATTCGGGATTGATACTTGATGCTTTAAAATTTAAGGTAATCTCGTCTTTAGTTCAGTTGTTAGCAGTGAACAATGACGGGTTGCTTTGGTTTTTTTCGTAGATTGCGGGGGCCTTTCAACTTGGGCTTATTCGGTTCGAAATTA
This sequence comes from Corylus avellana, assembly GCF_965113065.1. Lineage (NCBI taxonomy): Eukaryota > Viridiplantae > Streptophyta > Magnoliopsida > Fagales > Betulaceae > Corylus > Corylus avellana. Next base: position 18,216,058 of record NC_142498.1, read on the forward strand.
CATCTACTTTTAGCCCATCTACATGTTCTCTCATGCGTGCGAAATTTGGTTAACTGACTAAGTACTTTTTAGGCCATGCTCTCTCACTCTTTTGGGCTTTTAATATCTAGAATAGGATCCTGCCCAGCCCCAGCAATGCCTTTAATAATTAATTCTTAAGCTAAAAAGAAGAAATCACTTTTTTGGAACTAATTGCGTGGAAAATTTTAAATTATTATTTCTCATCTCATGGGCTGGTGTGACTGTGCTCATCAATCTTTGAATTTTCTTTTTTTTTTTCTCCTATTAATATAAGTTGATCTAAGGGGCTGATAGGCATAGAGTGATATATGATATGAGACTAGAATGAGAGATAAGTATGTAGTATTACTCAGCTTAAGACAAAATATTATCTGATGACTCTCCATTGCAATTAGTCTCTCCTCTTTTGGTGCCAACGTCTTACAAAGCGGGTTATACTTCTTATAATTCAGTCTCTAAAAAAATGATATATTCTTTTAAGTATATGAAGTACATTTTTCTCACTAAGATTATTAAAAAAAAACATGTAAGAAACACATGTTATTATATATATATATATATATATATCGAGAATAATGGGTAGAAAGAAGAGGCGAAGGAGAAGATAAGATGTTTAGGGACGGAAAGATGTATGCATAATGTGGACGAATGAGTTAGATGCCCTGAACGTGTGGCTGGTTTTACAATAATAGATCAAATTTGGGGTAAGATTCGGATAACATTTTGTAACTTGTGTTCATGACATTTATGCTAATAAGAATATTTGAACCCAAAAACCCAAAAAGAAAACGATTATTATTTTATATATTTAAAAGGGAGGTCCAAATGGGAAGAAATTGTGACAGTGGAACTCACAATGACAGCTCTGAGACTATCTGGACCCACATGCTTGGATGCGAGTCTCCATAACCCAAAAAAGGAGGTTGAAACTTTGACTGGGAAGGGATTGCCAACGCATTTACATTGCAAAACAAATCATGCCTCGCTTCCCCTGTGAGGAATGTGGCGTGATTCAACCACCCCTACCTGGTTTATCACCTACAAAATAAGTAAAAAATAATAATAATAAACTACCCCTTGTTTATCCAAAAAGCTGATGGTAAAAGCATAATTACCATGGAGTGAAACTCCTAGGTTCAACTCCTTTACATTACAAAAAAAATAAAAATAAAAAATAAAAAATAAATAAAGGGGTAATTAGTGGTAGGTTGAATATGATTTGTTAACTTATTTAAAAAGTTTTATATGTCGAGGTAATTAGTGACCTCCATATTTCATGAAATGTGGTCCTATATGTCAAAAAAAAAAAAAAAAATTGAACGGAGAATTATTTGTAAGTTATACTTATTATATGAAGTTTTGAGTCATTTTTTAAATTATATGGAGCTTATTGCAAATTAGTGCAATTAAGGAGGATAATTTTTTACATGACGTGCTAACTCGACATAAACTAAACATAAAATTAACCGATTATAATTGATGAGTTTAATTCATTTAATTAAATTAATCGTATTCTTATACTTAAACTTCGATTTTGCAAAAACCTACTGAAACCTAACATAAACAAAAGTGTCACATCTAATCTAATGACATCCACTTTAATTAAATTTCAAGTGCAATTTAATTCAAACCTAACATTAGTGCAATTTAATGTCAAGTGAGAGAGTGGAATTGTTGAAATCCGATCATCACATTTACTTTGAACAAAGTTGACTGTGGTTGGCAAATGGCAACCAACCAAGTACCAAAGTGAATCAACTGTTTAAAGTCGGTCAAGCAATTGGAAGGTGAAGATTGAAGCTGTGGCTATGGCTATGGCTATGGTCAACAGTCTCAACACTTCCCAACTGAACACCACTGTTGAAAAGAGAAACCCAGTGGCCAATCTCAGATGCCTATATTTACAGTCAATCGAGACACCCTTTGCCTTCTTTTACCTCCTCTAAGCCACTTACCCGTGTCGGTGTCTCCCCTGTTTCTCTCTCTCTGTCCAAGGCACACAAAAAAAACAGACATGAAGATATTTACTGCCTCATCAGTCACCCCTACAGCCTCTCTTTCATAAAAGTAAAAAAAAAAAAAAAAAAAAAAAAAAAAATAGTGGATGATACCGACGCTATTAAAAGGTGTCATTAACACAAATTTTGACAGTCTTTGAGTGTCACAATAAAACTCCCCATTATTGTCTTTCTCTGTTCATCTCTCTCTCTCTGAACAAACACTTTTTTTTATAGTTTTAATCTCATACGCATTCGGTTGCTTTTACTCTTTGTTTTTACTCCTGTTTTTTCTCTTGGTGGTGGTGGTTGCGTTGAAGCTTGTGGGTAGGTGGGGTGATGGGTCTATTCGCTTTGTAGCTTTAGTTCCCCCTCCCCCTCCGCCTCTGCTTCACTCTCTTTCCTCTCTTTTCCCCTGCGTTTCAGGCGGATAAACCGGTGAGTCTTTGCATCATCCATATCCTTAAAGGCACAGATTTTTTAGCTGAAAATCTCACTTCTCTTGGGTGTTTGTGTACTTTACATTTTTTTTTTTCCTTCTTCTCCGCCTTTTGTTACCGAGATAGCTGAGCAAAAGAACATGAATTTGAATCTGTGTTTTGCATGCTTGATGTTGCCTGTCTTTCCACCAAAATCTCAAAGTTCGGTACTTTGGAGTGAAGTAGTCGTTACCAGCCTCCGTTCACTGCGGGGTTCTGTTTCTTGGTTCTAAAAAAAAAATAATAATGGAAAATCTAGGATTTAAGTTGATTTTCCCTTATTTTCCCTGGTTTTCTCAGTAACCCGGCAGAGTTTTAGTTCTCCTCTCTCCCTGTGGAGAGGTGTTGACTTTGTCATTTCCATGCAATGACTTGAATTATCTTCATTTTCTGTCTTCCTGCTCCAGGTAGCTCTCTATTTATTACTTTTTATTTGCTATTTTCCCCAATTTGTTCTGATTTTCTGGCCGACTAACTCACCTGGGTGTTGATGGATCTGTAAACTTGCACTATTTCCCAAGAATTTTGATTTTGCTTTTATTGAAAAGAAGTTCTATTTTCCCTTTGAACCGTTTCTCTGGCTGCTATACTGCTATTAATCTTTTAGATTTGTCTTTCTCTCTATTTTTCGAACTGTTCTTCTTGTTGCTTTACTGGTATTAATGTTTTATATTTGTTCCTCTGGTTACTCTTATATAGATTTTACCGCTCTGGGTGTTAATCTGTACGCTTTTTTTTTGTTTGCCCTTTTTGTGAGCGAAACTTGTATATTTACTTTCCTGGGCTTTCATCGATTCTCTTTTTCTTGTTTATTGTTTAGGAAAAAAAAAATTTTGTATCACAAGTTGAAAGGAATCTGATTGCTGGATATGATATGTAAATATTTTACTTCTGCTCATAACTTGTATGCGAGAATCTTGTTTGTTCGATATTCTCCACATGGTTTCATAGAAAATGTCAGAAATAGGGCCTATTTTTGCATCAGAGATTCCCACAAGCCAGACCCAAAATGCCTTTTTTCCATCCGTAATGAAAGGGACTAATTGTTTTGTTTTTTCTATTTGATCTCTTTCTGTTTTTTTGAAGGTGGAGAATAGATGGAAGAGGGAAGAGATTATCGGCCTTGGGACGAATTAATACCTGACACACTCGGGCTAATCTTCAGCAATCTTTCTCTCCAGGAGATACTGACAGTGATTCCCAGGGTTTGCAAATCATGGGGCAAAGTAGTGACCGGACCTTATTGCTGGCAAGAGATAGATATCGAGGAATGGAGCAACCGCCGGCCTGAGCACCTTGATCGGATGCTTCCGATGTTAATCACTAGAAGCCGTGGATCAGTTCGCAAGCTTTGTGTTTCTGGTCTCCACAGCAAAATGATTTTTACCTTTATTGCTGAAAAGTAAGCAAAACTGCACAGTTGATTTTAGAATCACTATACCTTGCAGTTAATTTTTTCCAAAAATCTTTTTTTATAGAGCCATAGTTTGATGTGAGGGTTTTAAGTTTTAACTTGTTCCTTGGTAGAATCAGGACTGCAATTATAATGGTGTTTAGGAATTTTTTTCTAATTGACATTATAATCGTTCTCTTGGTTTTGCAAGTGCTGGATCCCTTCAGACATTAAGGCTGCCTAGAAGTGAGATGAGTGATTCAATGGTGGAACAGATTGCTGGCAGGCTCTCTATGATCACATTCTTGGATGTGAGCTACTGTGGTAAAATTGGTGCTCGAGCATTGGAGGCCATTGGAAAGAATTGCAAATTCCTTGCAGGACTGTGCCGCAACTTGCACCCGTTAGACACGGCTGGCAAGCCCTTACAAGATGATGAGGCATACGCCATTGCCTCCACAATGCCGAAGCTTGAGCATCTTGAGATGGCTTACCATCTTATCAGCACCCCAAGTGTTGTTGAGATACTATCAAGCTGTCCTGAGCTCAAATTTTTGGATTTGAGAGGCTGTTGGGATGTTAAACTTGATGAGAGGATCCTCAAGGAGAGGTTCCCAAAATTAAAGGTTTTGGGGCCACTAGTAGTTGATCACTACGAGCGGAATGACTGGGATGATTGCTCGGATTCGTCGGACGCTTTCGAGTACTTGGCCTGGGAATTTATGGCTGGTGAAATGGGAGATTTTGATGAGGATGATGATGATAGTAGTTACTATGGCATGTGGGATGATGAGGGAAGGCTTGAGGAGCTTGAGCTGAGATTCTATGAAGGAATTGATGAAGATGCAGGACTGTATGATTGGCCTCCTTCTCCATAAGTTATGTTTTCTTTCTTGTGAAATTCTCTGCTTCCTTTTTTCTTTTTTCTATATATATATCTAGAAACTTGCTTTATGCTTCTATTTTGGAACTTGGAGCTTGTATATGTTTCAATGGGAATGAAGAAGTTTGCTTTGTTTTTCTACTCCCATGAGTAGAGAAGTTTTTCTTCACGTGCAAAATTTTATACGATATTTGCATCTTTTACATGTTATTGACTTGTTTCTACTGAAAAATATAACATATAGTTTGTTGCCGAAAGTTGGGCATATGGATTTTTGAAATAGGAAAGATGGCCCGGCATTTGATATTTTTAGTGGATGGGTCCGGTTGGGTCAGGTCATGAGTGCCACCCCACTTTTACGAGCATCTTATTTCCTACTTTCTACAATCCCCATTGATTTTCTAAGAGCAAGCTTGGCATTTCTTGGATAAATGGATAAGGCCCCTTTGATGCTTTAGGGGAAGAAAATTCTCTGTTTTCTTAAAGATAATTGGCTCTGGAGGAGCAGTAAAATGGAATCTTTATAGCTCTGTCTGTGGGCCTTAAGCCGTCTTCTCTCCTCGCATCATGTGGGGGCATAACAAGTTGTATAATAAGTCTTTATGACAATGAAATTTTCAGGGTTTCTGTATCAGCTGCCATGGCTAAAAGACTTGTGTGCTCTGATTTCTTCCATTGAACAATCTCTCCTTTATAAGGCATCGTGTAATAGGCAAATACAAGTGGACTGTGTGTTTTAGAATCGTATTGGCAACAAAGTTTTTCGAGTGACGAAATCTGCTTACTCTTCCAAGCAGTGTTCAGAAAAAAATAATGTTAGCCATAGGTTCGGATGCCTCTTATTTTCTCCCAAAGAGAAAGGGTTAAGGATAAATAAAGAGGATTATGAGAAGGGTTATCTTATTTGAACCCCTGCCCACATAAAAGGCCTTGTAGGTGGGTCATTGGTAAGGCAAAAGAGTCTCTCTTACATACTTTTGTCCAAAAAAAGGGGACGGAAAGTAAAGGTGGGTCTTTGCTCAGACAAGAGAGCTCCTCTCACATACTTCTGTTGAAAGAGAATATGCAAAGATAATAATAGAGGATTGTGAGAGATTTTATTATTTGAGATTATGAGCCCTTACCCGTATAAAAGGCCTCACAAGTGGGTACTTATTGAGGCAAAAGAGCCTCTCTCACATATTTCTATTAAAAAAAAAGGAGTCGAGGTAAATGTGGGTTTTTGCTCAGACAAGAGAGCACATCTCACATACTTCTGTCGAAAGAGAATGGGCAAGGGATAATTACAGAAGATTGTGAGAGATATTTTCTTATCTGAGATTATAAGCCCCTACCCATACAGAAGACGTTACAGGTGGGTACTTATATTCAGGCAAAAGAGCCTCTCTCGCATAATAGAAAAAAATGAGGACAAAAAGTAAATGTGGGTTTCTGCTTTAGACAAGAGAGTACATCTCACATACTTCTATCGAAAGAGATGGAGCACGGTTAATAACAGAAGATTGTGAGAGAGATTTTCTTATTTGAGATTCTGAGCTCTTGCCCGTATAGAATACCTTATAGGTGGGTATTTGCTCAGGCAAAAGAATCACTCTCACATACTTCTATTAAAAAAAATGACAAAAAGCAAAAGTGAGTCTCTATTCAGACAAGAAAGCTCTTCTCACATATTTCTGTCCGAAGAGAAGGGGCAGAGAGTAAGAGAAGACACCCACCCCTATAACAATTGAAAAGCACTCTTTAGTAAATAAGGATTTCCAACTAGCAAATGACAATTGAAAATTTGAAAGGCACTCTTTGGTGAATAAAGATTTCCGTCTAGCAATTTGAATATAGTATATAAGATCAGAATGATAGTTTATATGAGACTCGTTTATTCAAGCGCAAAATTTATTTAAATAAATGAATTTCATATAAGCTTGCTCACGTAATATCGTTCAAATTACTAGCAATGTATACAACAAATTCTAGAAACCCCAATCCCCTTTCAGCAATATGCATACATCTAACTTAAGAGTGGTGCTAGCATCAAGTCCTTTGGTTGTATTTGGACTTTGGAGTGAGAGACAACTCTGATCACAGGATTCAAATAAGAAAACCTACAACCTGTTACACCCAAGAATCACCTGTGCCAAGTTGTACAGGGAATAAGTGGGTCCTACACACATGCTTCTCAGGTTATCTTTTTGAAAAAAATTGAGATGTACGAGTGAGCTGTCATTTTGGTTGCCATGTTAGCACGGCCCCTTTCAACAAGATGATAGATGTAAGTACATATATTGATACATGCTTCACGTCATCAAATACAATCAAAAGTGTGTGCACCCTTTTTCTTTTTAACTTTTCTTTTTTTCGTTTTTTTCTTTTTTTTTTCCTTTTATATATATATATATATATATAACGAAATTTGGACGACAAGATCCTTAACATTAACTTTTGTAAGCATTAAGCTGAAGTTGGGACAAACTTGTGAAAGCTAATGACAAAGGAGATCTTGTGTAATAGCTTTCGGCACTTTCCTCATCCAGAAAATGGGGACTTATCAGGAAAAGGAAAAGATGCTCTGTGAAGTACAATTATGTTCATGAACCCATAGAGTTAATAATTGGATATTTGTACTTAAAAAATCAAAACCAAAAGTAAATTAATATAAGTGTCCAGAATTCGTACTAATCAAAGTCAGCCTGGTCTTGGTTGTGTCGATTATATGGCAGAAATTTGGGTAGTGCTGCTCACTGCACTCGGCTCGAGTAAACAGTATTTATGTTGGGTGAACAGTATGTACGAATTTTTTTTTAAAAAAAAGTTGAAAACAATAAATATTTTTAAATTCATACGCAATGTTTATCTGGTGTAAATATTGTTCTCTCACGCCGAGTGTGTTGAATAGCACTACTTTAGAAATTTAATAATGTTAATGCCAAAAATTAATTAGGAACTACGCACGCTTAATTATCTATATGGGATCTCTGCAAGACAGCCAACTTTTAAAGTGGTACACCGCAAAAGGGGGAGGACGCGGTGGCACCACCTCCGATGCTTAAATCAGTAAAGGTATGAATGTGAAAATGAAAGAGATAGATAGATATTAGAGTAAGGGTAGCAATTTGTATTTGAGTGTCTTGTTTGGATCGTATCAAGACATAGGTATAAGACTATATAAGTCGTTTATAACTTGACCTATTTAATTAAACCAGTTAATCCCCTCAACCCTAACCCTATAATTTTATATCAGGTTCATGTCGGATTCACGGGTTATGTAAAAAAATTGTTAACCATTATATCGCATGTTGAATACGGGTCATGTTAATGCATAGTATAAGACTATATAGTTCACTCATAACTATACCAATTTAATTAAACGGGTTAGACTCCTCAATCTTAACCATTTAATTTCGTGTTGGGTTTATGTTGGATTCGCAGATCGTGCCAAAAATTGTCAACTCCTAAATTAAAGCATGAGAGCATACATGAATTTAGCCTCATACTAACCTTATATATGCTAAGTACCATTTAGGTCGTATCATCATAAGAGAATTGTCGACAAACAGCCATTAATTTGGCCTTTGATCGTGCAAGATTATTTATGTTCCACCTTCCTTTAGTTAAATATAATATATATAAACAAATTTTTAAAATATACTTATATATAAAAGGTATGCAGATGCGATTATTTCTAAAACTGCTATATGCTATACGCATCCGTATATGCAGATAATAATTTTTGCTGTAAATAATAAATAGTTGTGAATAGTGAACGTAAAAGGAGTACTCCTAATATCTATATATGAGATTGTGAGATGTTTTTTTCATTGGTATTATTATTATTATAATATAGTTTTGTTCTCTTATAATTTGCCACCTCACTAAAATATATAAAAGGGAAAAATGCAGTTTACCCTTTGTAATTTTAGTGGTTTTTCAATTTTAACTCCAAAGTTCAAAAATTGACAATCTACCCCCCTGAAATTTCAAAAATTAGCAATTTAAACCTTCCGTTACTAATTTCCGTTAAATTGGATGAAATTTTTTTAAAAAAAACCTGAGGATAATGATGTAATTTCATAGATTTCCGTCAATTTAGAAGGAAAAATTAAATGCAGGGTTTAAATTGCCAATTTTTTAAACTTCAAGGGATAGATTGTCAATTTTTAAACTTCGGGGTTAAAATTAAAAAATTTCTGCAACTTCAAAAAATAAACTGTATTTTTCTCTATATAAAAAACACAAATTTAAATTTAACAATGTGATAATAATTAACACGTCAAGACATGATGATGTGACAAAAAATGAATTAGTGTAGACACATCAATAAATTTTATTTTGTTTTGTAGTGACTCCTTTTGAGTAGGCTTCGTAGTTGTACAATAGTAGAGGCTTTGTGGTCACATGATTGCATGTGATTCATTTATTTGGATCTTGTGACTCACGACTTCAATGGACCATTTTAGATGTGAGTTTGACCCGTGTCTTCATGCCTTGGACGGCTCACCCAATTTGTCCCTTCAAATAAGTGCTACACCTAATCCATCCACAAAATTGAAAATAAATAAATTGTATATGATGAGCAAGAATTTGGAAACTAAACAAAATTCCTTTTAATCCCTTAATGGAGAACCAAGATATTTTTTTTTTTTTTGGATTAATCTAATGAAATATTTATATTAAAACTAAAATTCTAACATTATATAAAAGAAAAAAAAATCAAACAAGATTATTTATACATAAATATTACCTTAATTACTTGTTTCCTTTTGTAATTACTTTGTACTCTATCCTCAATGAGTAGCTCAATCGGCAGTGGACTACGCTTCATGAAACGAAAGTTACTAGTTCGAATTTTCATCCTCCTTCCTTTGTGTGGACATGTCAAAAAAAAAAAAAAAAAAAAAATTACTTTATACTCTACCAATAGAGCTAGATGGGCGCCAACGACTAATGTACGATTTTGGGAGAAAAGTAATAACAAAACATAAAAGAGAATGTCAATTTCTGACCATTTTTGTTTAAGTATTTGAATTGAAGAATCAAGATTTGAACTTTTTAATTTGTAATCTCATAACTAATTTTAGTACCCTCACAATATGTCAGAGAATAAAGAGTGATAGATACGAGTTTTTTTATTTATCCCTTTTTTACATTAAAGTTGTAACAGATGAAAATCGCATGTTTATTTATAGATAGGCCAAAGCCAAGATCCTTATACAATTTATCTAACAATGTTTCTTTTTTATCAAGAGAGACAACTTTTAATGAAATAAAACAAATGTTTACCTTTAATAGTTATTAGTATATTAATTACCTAAAAGTTTTGGAAAAAAAAAAAAAAAAAAACCAGTGTAGTATATGTATATTTCCTTTTCAGTTGGAGGTTTTATATATAATTTGTATAAATATAATTTTGTTTTTCCGTAGTGGGGGACAATCGAAGCCATGGTGGTAGGCTGCGCACTCACGGTGAATTATTAAGACAATTATTACCGTTTGGACCAGCATAGCCTCATATCTTTTTCGTAGTATTTTCAAACTTAACATGTTGATCCATTAATTAACACTAAAATTCAGTGTTAGGAAAACTCTACTAACTGGATCAAGGGAAATTCCTTCGACACAGTTTGAAGGAAAACTCTATATAGATCAATTACTAACATCACTATATATTCCAAAATAGTAATTTTAAGTTCTAGACTCTCATTTTGAATAAAGTTTAAAAATTTTGAGTTGAGTTAAGTGTTAGCTGTATCAAATCAACTTAAAAATAAGAAAAAAGAAGCTGAGAAAAATTGGAAAGATTCCCTTCCCAAACAAGCCCATCATCATTGATTTTTATTTTTATTTTTAGTTTAATATAAGTTTATTTAAATATGAATGAACACTACCACATTAGCCCAATAAAATAAAAGTGATATGAAAATTAAGCATATAGCAATACTTATTCAAAAATTAATTAACTATTCTTTTGTTTCTTATTATATATATATATAAAGCAGAATACATACAATTATAAATAAAAAGAGCAAAGAGAAAAATTAAGAGATTCGAAATCTTCTCATAAATAAATGCTAATTCATGACCAACCAATATTGAAAACCTGTCTATTCCCTTTTTTTTTTTTTTTTTAAGAAACCTGTCTATTCTTGAATTATATGTTGATTTTGCAGCACCGATTGAGGCTATAATCAACAGCCAACTAGATCCTGTCGGTTCTTGATTTTCCAACATGCAAGTAACAAGCTCAAATGGGCTCTCTTATCTTATAAAGCAACTGTCTTATCAAAAGAATATTATATAGTGAGTTGGGGTAAAAGATAAAATTCCTATAAATTTTTTCAGGGTTAATTGCTCTTTATATATATATATATATATATATATAAATTTCCACTTTTTATTTTTTATGAATAAAGACCAGTTTAATATCTCTGTTATATTTCGTCAACCCAAACTAACAGACTGTTATGTGTCATAATATAAACATGCCACGTGTTTTAAAAATAATAATTTAAAAAAAAACTAAACCCTAAAAAAAAAAAAAAAATTTAGATGGCCGACCACCCCCATTTTGGGACAAAATTTTCATCAAATCTGGGTTTTAGGAATTTCCTCAAACTCAATCTATAAAAATGACATGTGTTCTTTTAACATGTGAGATGTACATATTTTTTTAATGATATGGACAAAGTTGAAATAAATTTTACTAAAAACTCATGTGCATCTCAGATGCTAATAAAAAAAAATTGACATACGTCATTTTTATAGATTGAGTAGGACGAAATTCTTCTAACTCAGTTTAGAGAAAAACTTTGTTCTTTTGGCCATTGGAGGTGGCTGAGCCATCCCAACGGCTAGAATGGGTGGCCAAACCACCCTAATGGCCTTTGAAAATACTACCCAAACTTTTTTTTCTTTTTTTTCATACCCATTTTCCTCAACCTGCCAGGCAAAAGAGAGAAGGCGCAACATAAAATGGCTTGCAAAGCCAACTGGGAAGCGACTTTTGACCCCAAAAAAAAAAGGGCGAGTGGATGTTGGAGTTGTGGTTAGGGACTCAAAGGGACTAGTGATAGCGGCTAGGAGTCTTACCTAGTTTGGTAATGTGGAACAAGTTGCTGGAGAGGTTATGGCAGCTTGTTGCACAGCCAGGCTGTGCCAAGACATAGGAGGGCAGACCATCCGCTTAGAGGGAGATGCACTCCCACTAGTGAATGTGATGAATTCGGCTGAGCAAAATTAGAGTCATTTTGGCACCTTGTAGGCTTGTAGCCAACATGCGGATGATCCTACAATCTTTTCCCCGGTGGGCGGTGGCGGTGCTGCCATGTGAATCGAGCTGTAAATAATGCAGCTCACAAATTGGCAAAGGTGGCCATCCATCAAGTCACTAATCATACGGAGGGAAGAAATTATTGACTGTATCCGTGATGTAATTTTGACGGAGCAAATTACTCTATCTCTTGATTGATTAAGGACCTGTTTGTGAGTGCGATTTCAATAAGTGCGATTTTAAAAATTGCGTTTTTGAAATCACAACTTTTTAAAATTATATAGGTATTTGGTAAAACATGTTAAGAACTTTTTTTTATCAATTGAGTGTTTGGATAACATTAGCATATAATTGCAGTTTCATGGCCGAATGGGTAAATATTGCGCCAAATATTATTTTAAGCGAAATCATGATTTTGGTTTAAATTCGCACATTTTCAAATAAACACCCCCTTGTCAGCTAATAGAAATGGCGAATTTTTCCCCGATTTTAAAATTTGCGTTTTTAAAATTGAAATTTCAAACACTCCAAAATTACGATTTGATTTAAAAACCCAGATTATTTTTTTTAAAATGCACTCTCAAACAAACCGTAATACAACTTACACCTTTATCTTTTTTAAAAAAAAATCATTATTGGATTATTTCAATAATAACTTTAAAAATTATGTATTTAAATTTAATGGTAATTTTAAAAATTATGGAAGCGAAAATGGATAATGCATTACTCATAAAATAATGAAATGATTTATGAAAGATCTCACTTTTAGTGAAGAATTAGTACTTCCTAATAAATAATGCTATTATTTACCAAGTTATTATAGTCATAGACGGATCCCTTATCAAACAATTATCTAATGGAGTTTATCCTATTTCTAAAATCTTTCTTCAATTTGAACCACAAAACTCAGAAATCATCCAAAATGAGCGAGCGATCTTGCGGACCCCACCCGGCGGCTCCGATTGGCTATTATCATCAACTGCCACGTGGAAGAAATCCCATGAAGATGAAGGCTAGAAGAAAAGATTCCCCTGAAGCACTGTTCTAGTGTCCTCTCTAGAATTTTGTCCCTATTGCCTGTCTTAGGATTTTAGGAATATATACGCATGTGAGATGTTTCGCGACAGATCAGACATCGATGGTCCTCCATTTTAATTTGCCCAGGCCCCATGGGGAAATAACCGGACCTACCCACTCATACATTAATACATACATCTATTAATCATACATCATCCCCTTTTGCCTTAGGCTCTTAGCCAAGTTTAGGAACAAACAAGGACATGCACATGCATGCCTACAACCAAAAAAAAAGACATGCACATGCATATAAAAAGAACTATTTATACTCCCAGCCCTACCCATCAACTGATTAAAGTGGTTGTTTTTAGTAGAGTTGTCAATTTTTGATAGGTCCTTTATTTTCATTTTTGGTTTTAGTCTCTTTTTTTTTTTAAAAAAAAGATTTTTTATTTTATTTTATTTAAGTAATTTGGTCAGTGAAAAAGATTTGTCATAATTAAAAGTTTAAGATGATATTATTAATTGGATAGTAATTTAAAGAAATTACGTTAACTTATTTCAAATATTTTAAAAGAAATTAATCCACTCGTCAAAGAACAACACGAAATGGTATATGTAGTGCCCGACAAGATTGAGGAGGGGTCCAATAAGATGATTTGAGATGAATAAAGGACATGCTCTAATCATCAATAATCTTTGATAATATGGCAACTAAACTTCCTCTACCAATTAGATTTATGGTGTTAAGAATGTTTTCCTAAACCTAAGCATTTTTGGCATGTTTTGAGAGACTAATAAGTGTCGTGTTTGTTTATATCTTTATTTTTTCTAAAAATAAATACATTAACAAACGACCCAAAATATAAAATGCCCTTCCAAACACAAAATACATTGACAAGCATACACGTTTTAAAAATAAAAAATAAAAAAGTTGCTTTTCTGAAAATGAAATCCCACCTAACCTGGTTCATTGGTCATGGAAACCAGAGGCAAATCAGGGCCAAGGGTGAATGATAAACCTGCACGTGGCATGAATGATATAGAAGGCCTACGGGCTACCGCCTTTCACTAATAATGAATTTCAAGGGCCCGTTTGGGGAATCGTCCTATGCCATGATTGCTTATATTTCCTGTCAAAAACTACCAACCGAAAATGACACAGCGGTAAGGGACCCGGACACCCCCACCACTTTCAAATTGTATACCCAATAATTTACGCCTGTTATATGATTTTCGAACAACTTTATGATGAAATAAAGTTGCCTATGATTATCCTCAGGAAAGAAAAACAAGACACATATGATTGTCATAATTTAACATAATATGCCTTGTGTTATTCGCTTTAACAGTTCTGAATCTGGATTAGGGCATTTTATCTGGAAAGTTGCTTGGAATATTCTGCTTCTGAAGATTTTCCCCATTTCTCACTGGATAAACGTACGTAGATGCTTTTGGACCTACTGAAATTCTTGGCTATCTCCAGAGAAGAACATCCGAAGCTTTCAAAATTTCACAGAGCCACGCACTAGAAAGAATTGGTGGCTCTATGCTGGTTTGGACCAGATGGGCCCAAAAAGGCCTGCCTTTTAGTTGCCAATGTCCAACCTATAAAGGATCAAAGAAAATTCAATTGACAAAAAAATTAAAATTGTGTGGATGTATGTTAAAAAATAAATCCTAACTGCAACGGATGATTGTTGTGATAATATGGGGACGTTTCGAATCACTAGAGAGAATCCCTTTTTCCTGATTTAAGAGTAATTTTAGATGTTTTTTTTTTTGGTCATTTTAAAAATGAGATAGCTTTTAAAATCATAATTTGATCAAAATTTAATAGTGATCAATCACAAGTTTAATGGTAATTTTAAAGGCCACATCATTTTTGAAGGGACAAAAAAAAAAAACACGTAAGAGAGACTTCTAACATTATTCATGATTTAAAGATGTCTTTTATTTTTTTTTCTATTCAATGTGGGATAGGGGCCTGATTTAAGGATATCAGATATCTACTTCTTCCTAATAAAGGAAACCTAATTAGTTCTCAAGAGGTAGCTCAATTAGTTGGGACCATACCTAATAAAGCGGAAGTCATTAGTTTGAATCCTCATTCTCGTCTTTTGCATACATGAAAAAAAAAAAAAAAAAAAAAAAAAAAAACCTATTTCGTCATTGTGAGGCCAGGCTGGGTTGGGACATCCTCGGTCTTCAATTTCAGGAGGTGAAGCACACCCAAAAGTTAAATAGGGCCCCAGTCCGGCCCAGGTAATGGCCAAGCGACAAGTTTTAGGCCCAGGCAGGTCACAATACTGGGGCCGGTATTGCCAATTTTCCAACTCAATTGTTGCATTGTGACTTATAAATTTTTATTTTTAAAAAAAAAAACTCTTGCATTGTAATTGTCCATTAAATACAAATAAAGGGTGGGTAATTCACATGAAAACAACTAGAAATCAGCGTGAACAAATCTAAAACTATTGAGAATTAGTCAAATAAATGACTTGGCCAATTTGATAAACTAAAGCAGCCACAACGGCCGGTTTGCAATGGTAATGTTATAGAAACGGAACTACCTACACAATAACGACAGTAGCAAGCGAAAGGATACTCCACAACCAGGAAAATAGCACTGAAAAAGTAGTACTGAAAAAGGTTGGATTAGAGCCGCCAAAGAGAAACTTAGTCACGATGTCTGGTAAGAGTGATATTTGGCAAGAAAAGCTTGGCGAACACAGAACACCAAAACGGAAAGTACAACCAAATATGGAGTTCTCCAAAAATATATATAGGGTGTGTTTGGCAATGGCCAAACCAAAGCCATTTACCATTCAACATATAATTAATTAAACTCTCAACATTCTTACTTTTTATATCATATCAATCACTTTTTACTATTATTCAAATAAAAAAAATCACTATAACACAAAAAAATTTAACTTTTTTATACCAAATATTATTACTTTTTCTCACATCTATCACTTTTGATTACAGAAACAGGCCATTGCTACAGTAACATGCGAATGCCAAACATAGCTCTAAGGTATGAATAAAATAAAAAAAAAAACAATAAAAGTGGCTGCACGTGTATAACACGCACTAGAGCGGTTGGTGCGGAGCTGTGGACGCCTGTGGTTTTGGAGGAGAGTTTGTATGTGACGGACACTTCTTCATTGCCTGTTTGTACACGAGTTATTGGTGCTTAGGTGTGGTGACCACAAAGTTAAAGAAAAGATAAAAAAGAAAAATACAATTATGCCCCGAGAGTTTTGACCTCTTTCCAAACTTTGTTTTCAAATTTATGAAAACGGAATAAGCTAAAAATAATTGCATAAGAAAGGAGCAATAAATATTGCCTAATAAATAGTGTAAGTGAGCAATACGACGTCAAGACAAAAGGAAACTGTCCTTAGAAGTCATTCCAACTTCCCTTTGAATTTTTAGTAACTTAGACCAATGAAATACTTACAGCTTGACCCGTTTAATATTGGTTTTTGTTTATGAATGCATTTTAAGAGTGTTTATTGTGTTGAATTTAAAAGATATTATGGTGGGACGTAAAAATAAAAAAATTGTTTTTATATTTTCTAAGTGTGTTTTGTGTTTAAATGATTTGTTATAATAGTGTTATGTACTAAACCTTTATCTTATTCTTATCTCACAGCGACAATATGTCAATCAGCATTTAAATTTATTTTTTAATAATGGCAAATAGAACTGTGAAATGAGATTAAAATAATGTTATAATTACGTTCTCATTCTCTTGATTGATGTGACAATACTCATTGTCTACTAATTTATTTTTTCAAAAAAGCTAGTCATTAAATTGTTTACCAAGAGATATGTACCAAGATGCGTGGAGTTTATTAATTAAAATGATCAAAACTTTAATAAAGATAAATGTTACGGATACTGAGTTGATGAATTAATATCATATTAGCTTAATAACATGAATAATGTTATTTAGTAGATTCTTATTATTATAATATTATGATAATGTTGGGGTGAAAATAATGGTAAAATATATAATAATTTTTGACAAATAATCATTGATGTCAGCCGAAGAAAAAGAATATGCCGAATCTGATGCCAGTGTCATTTTGTGAAGGACACGTGGCGTAAAGGATGAGATGTTTCGATAGGTGGGGGTAGGAGAGAGGGAAGGTGGTGCATGAAATGAAAGTGGGTAGGTGGGAGAGTGGCCGACTTGGACCCTCCCGATTTTTCTCAAGTCTCATAAGGAGTGCTGCTTTTGTCAACTACAAGAAATTGATCTTTTCTGGACATTGTCTACTTTTTTGTCCTAAAAGGCTTAAACCACCTCGGACACTCGCCATGTAATGGACCTTTTTCGCTCGGATTCATGGTACCCAACACCAAATACCCAATTAAAGTATATATATATATATATATATATATATATATATATATTTGAGTAAGAAATAATAACTAGTTAAAATCTTACAAGTTGGTAGAGTTTATTGTAGCAAATGTTACGAAATTTTATTCATTCTCACTCTCTCTCTCTCTCACCGCATTTCTACCTCCTTCGCTTCTTCAAGGTCCATCTTGCCGCACCCACCACCCTTCACTCACCTACTACAAACTTCCACGTCTTTAGATTTTCAACCAATGGCGTTGTAGAGTTGGGGAGCCAGGAGGGTGGATGAGGCTGCGGTTGCATTTGAAACTATGAGAGGAAAATGATCGATGGTGTATGATGAAATAATATTTTGATTCATGGGTTTGTGAAATGCGGGCAGCATGAGAATGCATTGCAGGTGTATGATGAAATAATCAAGGGTAGGGTTAAGTCGGAGAATTGCAATAATAGAATAAAAAATAATATTTAAATCAAGTAAATAGAGAATAGAGGGTGTGTTGAAGTTAAGTTTGTATAAAAATGGGCAGTCGAAGTAGATAATTAAACTTTTTTTTTTGGTTATATGTATTTTAACTAAACTTGTTGAAGATGCTCTAGATCTTTAGGAAGTCATGGTGATAATTTTTTTTTTTTATTTTTATTTTTTTTAAGTTATATATAAGGTTTTATTGAGCTAAATATTGAATGTTCAAGTTCTCAAACTTATTATCAAGCTAGATATTTTGTTCAAACTTCTTTCATTTATTTTTCCAACAAATTTTCGAGATTATTCACGATTTATTCAATTAACTTGTTCACTTATTATATAGAGTAAATATCATAACTTTTTTTTTTTATTAAATTCATGCTAATCATTAATTATTTAATTAATATTAAAATTTATAATTTAAATTAATTAAATAAAATAACTTAAGTCTTAACTAATTTAATCTCAAACTTATATGCATGTTTTATAATATGTATATGCAAATGCACAAAAACTACAGCAAAAGCACTTGAACAGGGATTCAGATCTCTTGAAATTTTTAAGGAAATTATAATTTTTGAAATTTTAGATCTAAGCCATTCATTTTTATTAAAGAACTATTATCCTGCCACGTATCCCACTACTGATAAAATAATAAAATAATAATGATTATTAATATCATTAAAAATTTATTATTATTTTATTAATAGTGAGACATGACAGAATAATGATTATTGAATAAAATAAATAAATTTAAAATTTCAGAAACTAATTCCTTAAGAATTTTAGTATCCGGATCCTCTGAACCGGCTGGACCAAATCAATCTTATACAGAGTAATTAAGAAGATTTTTCTATTTTTCTTTTTCAATCCTCTTGCTAATAACATTTATTACTATTAATTTATCGCACGTCAAGGGGTGAAAAGAACCTAACACACGAACATGGTCTAACTCCCGAGAATACCCTTCACGTCTCTCCAAATTTTAGAAAACACCCCCACCCTCAACTACCCCCGCCACGTCTCTGTTCCACCAGACAAACAGCCCAAGTGCCCAACCCACAAAGCTAATCCTCTATAAAATCCCCTACATTTCTCTTACCCTCTCCAGATACCCCTGAACATCTGCGTATCTCACATTCCACAAATAAAGAGACAGGGAGAGACAAAATAATGGCGCTCACAAGCAGCTCTGTGATTCCCACCAAATCCTTCGTTCAAACCCAGTCTTCTCTCCTACCCTCCACCAAACCCCAACAACCCTCCATCCCTTCCAGGCGCAGATCACTCCCTTCGATCTCCGCCGTCCACGCTGCCGAGCCCGCCAAGAACCCGGTCGTCTCCGACAAGCCACCGAAGCAGCAAGCGACGCCAACGCCAACGCCAACGAAGACGACGGCGAAGACGACCCACAATGCGGTTCCGGTGACGTGGAGCGTGGAGAGCTGGAGGACCAAGAAGGCGCTCCAGCTGCCGGAGTACCCGAATCAGGAGGAGCTCGAGTCGGTGCTCAAGACCCTCGATACGTTCCCTCCGATTGTGTTCGCCGGCGAGGCGAGGAACCTTGAGGAGCGGCTGGCCGAGGCTGCCATGGGCAACGCGTTCCTTCTGCAAGGTGGAGATTGCGCCGAGAGCTTCAAGGAATTCAATGCCAACAACATCCGTGATACCTTCAGAATCATCCTCCAAATGGGTGCCGTCTTAATGTTCGGAGGTCAAATGCCCGTTATCAAGGTTTAAGCTTTTGTGTTTGGTTCTTTCTAAATTGTTAGAATTTTTGGGGCATTGGATAGGATTATTGAATTTGTGTGATTTGGTTTGTTTTATAGATGGGGAGAATGGCTGGCCAGTTTGCGAAGCCAAGATCGGATCCGTTCGAGGAGAAGAACGGTGTGAAGCTGCCGAGTTACAGAGGGGACAATGTGAACGGAGATGCTTTCGACGCAAAGTCGAGGATTCCGGACCCCCAGAGGATGATTAGGGCCTACTGTCAATCTGCAGCCACTCTCAACCTTCTGAGGTCCTTCGCTACCGGAGGGTATGCTGCTATGCAGAGGGTCACCCAGTGGAATCTGGATTTCGCGGAGCACAGCGAGCAGGGAGATAGGTATGTGTCATCTCAGACGAGAGATTCATAATTGGGAATTGTATTACTTTTCTTGGAACTATGTGGCGCATAGAACTGAAAGGTTTTTACAGCATAGATTTACTTTCGTCATTTTCACATATGTTTTTTTTATCACTTTTCCTGTCTATTTGGTTTGATGACATGGTCTATAACTATATGGCAGATGAATTCATATCATATATAGTATATCCATCCTTATCACTTGCTACTTTCTTTGGTTGTTTCTTTTAGGTTGTCCAGTACTGCCTTCCTTTACGTTTTTACTTGCTCTTCTATGATTGTTCCTTGAAGAATCTGCCTATTTACTCATTCATCCAAAAATAAAAAATCTGCCTATTTAGAATGATGGACTGCTTTCACGTGTTTTTTTTTTTTTTTTTTTTGTTTCACGTCTTTCACGTGTTTTTTGATATCCTGTCTTTTCATTTGGCTGGCGTGTGGGAGAATTGTGCAGCTTAAATGGTATCAACGTGTCCTATGGTATCCTGTCTTTTCATATGGCTGGCGTGTGGAAGAATTATGCAGCTTAAATTATGCAGCTTAAATCCATTATACCATCTCACCAATAACATATGTGGATAGATTGTTCGGAATGTCAATTTTTAATAGGAATATTCTTTTTTGAGTATTCGAAGGCTTTTTTTTTTTGTTGATAAGGACATTAATTTCCTTTAACCCACTCTAATAAATCTTAAAATGTCCTCTAACATATGAGATGCACGTGTTTTCTTTAACATTCTTAACAGTAATTTATTACCCTTCTACTAACTTAGGAACCCAAACATTGATTTTTAGGAACTCAAACATGTTAGAAGACATTTGGCATTTATTAGAGTGGGTTAAAGGAAATTTCCTCTAAACTGGTTTAGAAGAATTTTTTGTCCTTTTAATTATGGCTAATTCTCTCATAATATGATCGACTAATTCTTAAAGCGTGATGAGTTTAATTGGGCTCTAGGATTCAAAATTCAAACACGTTAAGCTTGGTTTCCCTTCTTTTGACGGATAATTGTATGTCATCATTATGTTAATTATCGTCTCGGCATGGCAGGTACCGTGAACTAGCTAATCGGGTTGATGAGGCCCTTGGATTCATGACTGCAGCTGGACTCACTGTTGACCATCCCATTATGACGACAACTGATTTCTGGACATCCCATGAATGTTTGCTCTTGCCATATGAGCAGTCACTTACTAGGTTGGATTCAACTTCAGGCCTTTACTATGACTGCTCTGCCCATTTTCTATGGGCAGGGGAGCGTACCAGGCAGCTGGATGGTGCTCATGTTGAGTTTCTAAGAGGGATTGCTAATCCCCTGGGCATTAAGGTTACTATGCTTTCTATTCTTCTAATTCAATCATAAACATTGATTATCTGATAATTTGATACGAACAACATTAACTTGAACAAGTGAAGTATTTTGAAAACCACTGGATGAATGAAACACCCAAGGGAAGCTGATTTAGATGTTGGCCCAAGCTGGTTTTATTGGCACCACTAATCCTATTTCTAATTTTTTACATGGTTCTATTCCAATATGAAACCAGTAATAGACTGGAAGTTGTGAGCATTGCTCTAGTCCCAACTCTAAGTCAAATAGTATTTGTTTTCGATACTTGTATGTGAATATATGCAAGTTTTTTCTGTTATTCTGATGATGAGTTTATGAGATGAATAACAAAGAGTGGTGCTTGTGCTTCAGGTCAGTGATAAGATGGATCCAAGTGAGCTTGTCAAGCTCATCGAGATTTTGAATCCTCAGAACAAAGCTGGGAGGATAACAATAATCACAAGAATGGGAGCTGAAAACATGAGAGTAAAACTTCCTCATCTAATTAGGGCAGTCCGCAGATCAGGGCAGATTGTCACATGGGTCAGTGATCCTATGCATGGAAACACAATAAAGGCTCCATGCGGTCTCAAAACTCGCCCCTTCGACTCCATCAGGGTATTTTACTCATCAATTTCTTCTCTTATGTTACTCGTCGTTTATTTTTTTCACTGATAGGGGGTGGAAATAATTATTAAGAGTTGCATGCATGCTGCAAAATGGTATCATACACTGCATAGAAATGAAAACATCTATTTATTTTCCATAACGTTCAGAGAAACAAACATCCTTTAGAATGAAGTTCTTATAAAAAGTGGAAAAAAGAACAATTAAGTATCACACAACTAGAATGGATTAAGAATTCATTTACCAAATATTAAAATTCATTAATAAACTAGGTATTTGCTTTGGTGGTAACCCCAAAACTCTCTCCCAAATTGCTTTCGGGATCCTTAATACCTATAGACGGATCAATCACCAATCAGTGCTTGCACTTAATATAACAACCTAATCTATGGTGCATCCTGACTGCTTTTGAAAAGTTAGGTGATTTAGCTAGTGGATCATTCATTAGGTGGGGCAACTAGTCAATTGTCCCGAACAGCGATTAGTCAGTAGCTTGAAGGAAAGATCATTTCATTTTCTAGCAATTGACTTGTATGAAATAATATAATCAGGCGTAGTAGGTGTGGAAAGAGACAAATTGTATGATGTGTTCGGGTGAAACAGTCAAGCTGGGTGTCTTAATAATTTTTCATAAGATATGCTGCCTTTGGTAGGTAGGTGGCCACATTTCCCCATCTTTTTATTTTTTTATTTTTTATTTCCTGAGTGGTCATATTTCCCCATCTGTAAGTTAGGCTCGGACCTTGAAATTCATTTTGCAGTATAAAATTCTCAATTTTGCGGTATAGAAACTCATTTGATCTAAAACAGTCGAGTTCACTTTCCCTTCCTATGTTCTACTCTCCATGATACTCTACCCAATTGTGATTAGACCCAAGTGATCCATATGACGTGTTTGGTTTGGTGCAAGGATTGTAAAACCTATTCTTTTTTTTTTGTTGGAACTTTGTTGACGATTGAAACTGTGAATAGTTCGTGGTTCAATAGTAAAATTATTCTCGACGATATAATTGGTAATTTGTTTGGACAGACAGGCTTTTATTTATGATAATGTATTTAGGGAAGTAAAATGCAATTAATCGTTTACTTTTATTATTTGGACAGAATGAGGTGAGAGCCTTCTTTGACGTGCATGAGCAAGAAGGAAGCCACCCAGGAGGAGTTCATCTAGAGATGACAGGGCAGAACGTGACAGAGTGCATTGGTGGGTCACGAACCGTGACATTTGATGACCTAAGCTCACGTTACCACACCCACTGTGACCCCAGGCTGAATGCTTCACAAGCTCTTGAGCTTGCCTTCATCATTGCCGAGCGTCTTAGAAAGAGGAGGATGAGATCTCAGCAACCTCTTCCCTCCTTAGGGTTCTAGAGCAGGGCTTCAAAATGCCCACCAATATGTTTGTTCTTCGTCCCTAAGTTATAAGTGGTTGTATTAGCATGATCACTTTCGAGTTTTCATTTTTTTTTTTTTCTAGTTATTTATGTTTTGTATTGTATGTGTATACTTATAAGGAAGTTGATGATGTGAGACTATGAAAGGAAAGTGGAATAAATGGAAAAGATGCTGCATTTTATTCGTCAGAAAATGTTTGGGGTATTACTATACATATATATTAACAAGAACTAATATAAATGGTTGGTTAGAATTATCA
Source organism: Corylus avellana (assembly GCF_965113065.1). Classification (NCBI taxonomy): domain Eukaryota; kingdom Viridiplantae; phylum Streptophyta; class Magnoliopsida; order Fagales; family Betulaceae; genus Corylus; species Corylus avellana. The sequence goes on from NC_142498.1 coordinate 18,239,696, forward strand.
TGTCTGCATTGTGAAATAATTGTGAGATAAAAAACGTACTTTCTAACATTACTACTAAACCTGTCAACAACATTCTTATTCTTTCACCTTTCCGATCGCCGTGACCCTCTCGGCAGCTCATGTAACCCATGTGCTGCGCATAGTTTGCATGTGTTACTCGCTTATTTTGGTTCACGTGAGTCATATGATAGCTGGAATCCGCTTTTGTAATGGAGACATTCAAATCCAGTTGCAAGTCCAAATGTGGTGTCCTCTGCGCCTTCATTGTCAAGTACTTCCCTTGTCAGACATCACAATGGTGTTTCGCTTTAGTGGCTCTGGTGCGCCTTCATTGTCAAGTACTTCCCTTGTCAGACATCACAATGGTGTTTCGCTTTAGTGGCTCTGGTGCAGGAAGAAGGATCCTCTTCATTTCATTATCATTTTCATTTTAAATGAAATGGAGGGGATCCATTTAGTTAAAACAAGAGGGTATTTTTGTTCAAAACTTGTCCAAAATATTTGGTTTTGACAAAAACATTATCTTGTTTTAACTAAATGAATCCCCTCTATTTCAATGGATCCAGGTCCTGGTGCTGCATCTTCAAGTGCACCCTTTTTTGTTGTCGTTGTCAAGTTGGCTTAGTGTTGCAATAAATATTGTCTAAGACAGATTTCTTACTACCTGGGCCGAACCATTCTTTTCGCATATTTCTTGTTTTTGTTTTCGGCTATGGGTTGTTGTATTGCAAAACCCATTTACTTGAGAAAACTGGGCAACTTAATAGAATGGGGTTGCAGAGCCCAGTTTTCTCAAATAAGTGGGTTTTGCAATCTCAGCTATTTGGAACCAGTGATTCTTTCAACTCTTTCCTCTAGGCTCTCTAAATTTTTATGATATTGGGGTAGCCTAAATGAACTCACTTGATATTGAACCATCCGGAATAGGTGGTGGAATATATAAAGAAAAGTGTTTGGGAAATAAATTTCGTAGAGCATAAGATTATATAGATATAAAAAAAGAAAAATCTTATGAAGTGGTTTCGTATTGCTGGCCAAAGTTTCAAATTCTCAAATTTACAGAGAGACTCTTATGATTGGTCGTGTGTAAAATGTCTTCGCTTTCATAAAGAAAATTAAAAGAGAAAAAGAGCCAGCCATCTCACGATTCTCACCGCACTCCGTAGCGCGCAGGCGTGAAATTTCTGCGCACACGCCACACGGTAGACCCGCGCACAAGAAACACGGTCGCACGCGCACGCAGTTGCAATTGCAAACTATCTAAAGCCCGCCTATCTGCCAACTTGCCGCGTTCTTTCCAAGCGATAAGCACACCTTCGAAAAAGACCGAACCACAATACTCAGAGAGAGAGAGAGAGAGAGAGAGAGAGAAACACCTTGTGATTCAACCGCATCTCATTTCTTCATCTCGCAAAAGGACAGCAATGGATAATTCTCAGGCCCAGGCGTTGAGGCCCAGAGATCGCAGAACTGACGCCCTCGGAGACCTTCAGGTCCTTCCCGATGAAACCCTCTGCGCTCTCTTGGAATACCTCACTCCTCGGGATCTCGCTCGCCTCGCTTGTGTCAGCAGGTTCAAACCTGTTCTCTAATCCGCATTTCTAGGTTTTTGTATTATAAATTATACACAGCTATTCCAATACTGAAAGATTCGGGCTTTACACATTTCTATCATTTCTTAATTCCTCATTGATAGCTATACTCGTGCTTTGAATTTGATTTTTGCCGCTAAGAACAATAAATCGATTTTGGAATGGAGCGAGAGCCAGTGACACCAATTTTCTCGCGATGTTTTTATGAATATGCCTCAGATTAGGTAGTAGTGCAATTCCGTCATGAATTTAGTTCCATAGCTTATGAAATTTGTATCCATATATAGTCTGTAAAGAAGTGTTGAACAGATTCTTAACCACATAAAAGCAAAATTTCTCTCCTGAGTCCTATTGAACCAATTTATGCCGGCAATGCCCCAATGTATGTGTGCTAAAACATATTAACTTCAGAGTCCTTTAATTCATTTGTTGACTCATGACTCCCAGTTTAGGTTCATGCGTTTTAAAATAACAACAGAGATCCTATCAACGTCATAAGTTTCATTTTAAATAGTGAATTTTGCTGGAAGAAATTGTTCATCTAGTTGTATGTATTATTAATTTATTATCTTAAAAGAAAGGCGAAGGAAGTTTAGGAGGCAGATTTCCATTCTTCCTACTATAATTCTGTATCTTTTGTTTCTTTCTGATATGCAGTGTGATGTACATACTATGCAATGAAGAACCATTGTGGATGAGTCTATGCTTTAAAAGACTAAATGGCCCGCTTCAGTACAAAGGGTCATGGAAGAAAACAGCTCGTCATTTGTATGTTTCACAATTCATGCTATAATTTTGCTGAGTATCAGGGGTATTTGCTGGGATTTGAAACTAGGTTTATTCTTTTTGTGGTGTAACTAATTCCTTTTATTCTTGGGATTTTCATGAGCTATAAAATTTATAATTGGAATTTTTTGTTATATGTATTATGAATGGTTGTTGTCCTTTTGGATGCAGGGAGCAGCCTCTCAATGAATATGAAGAACCCTGCAGAAAACCACTGCATTTTGATGGTAACTTGTTTCTTGCCATAGTATCTTTGGTATTCCTTCTTTCCTATGTTGTTGATCCTGTTTAGAAATCCAACTTTTTAAGCAGACATCATTTGATGCATTATCTCTCAAATAAAATGTTATAGGTTAGGAAATTTATCAAACTTGTATCCATTGACTTTTCAAAGTGGACCATATTTTGGAACATCCCAAAATGGAATAAAAGATCGACTATATGGGGTGGAGTATTATTTAACAACTATTCCAGGGGTTCATTTTTTCGTCATGATATTGATATTTTATGTTGAGAAACTTTTTCTGAAGTCACCATAACAATATTTTTCACTTTACAAAAAAAAAAAACAAAAATCTCTGAAGGTCATGTTTATAACCTTCCTGCAGGGTTCAGCTCTATGTTCTTGTACAGAAGATTATACAGGAGCCATACCACATTGAACGGATTTTCTTTTGATAATGGTACTGTGGAAAGAAAGAAGGACCTTACTTTAGAAGAGTTTTATCAGCAGTATGATGGGAAGAAACCGGTAAAGTGATAATGGTTCATATCCATTTAATTAGATTTTCTTTTGAGACCGTTGTCTTTCAAATCATTATGTATGAACATATTCCTCATTTAGATCTATCATGTCATCCTTTGGCCCACTTTTCTCTTTATTCCTTTTACCCCTTTTTTGTAATCATTTCACAGTAAACTCATTTGCGACTTTTATTATTTATATGGATCTATATTTGTGCACTTGATTTATAGTTTTTATGTTGCTGAAGGGACAAGTTTTTCTCTGAAAGAATTGGCCACCATTGCCACCAGACTTTTACCATCTTTCCTACCAATACCACACTGGCCACCAAGACTAACTGTCCCTGCCGCTGGAGCCATTGCCCACCTCTGCACAACCACTAGCACTGCAAATTCCGTCAGTTAGATGCTATCTCTGCCTTTATTGTGCCAACACTATCATCACCACTATATTGCTGCCACCTCCTACTTGGCACACTCTGTCGCCACCTTGCCAACTACATTTGCAGTATAGCCACCACCCAAAAACCTCTGCTAGTTGAATGACTATTACTCTTTTGTCTACTTCCACCACACGACTTCTCTTATAACCACAGATACAGACATCACAAATTCCACTCTGTGTGTTCTGGCTACATCTGATTTTAAACATGTTTATGTACTCACCTATCATGCCAGTCTTATTTAGAATTTCCAGACCTACTGACCATTCTTTCTTCTTTTTCATGATTAAAAAGAAAAAGGAAACACTAGAGGAAATCATGATTTTACCAACATATTCTGGCCTGTTGTCTGCACTAGACATTTCTTCATTAATTCAGTTGGCAAGTTGTGAATCATATCTAGTATATTGTTTATTTTATTCACATGGATTGTTGTTGACACGTGTACCAGCTTTTGCTTACTGGACTGACGGACACTTGGCCGGCAAGGCATACATGGATGCTTGACCAGTTGTTGCTGAACTATGGAGACACAGCTTTCAGAATTTCTCAAAGGAGTTCGCAAAAAATCTTGATGAAATTTAAAGATTATGTCTCATACATGAAACTTCAGCATGATGAGGATCCACTATATATATTTGATGACAAGGTGCTCTATTTTTGCAAAATTATCACTACTCTTTTATGCTGTTTTCCGTTAATTGTTTCTTTTGAAATTTTAAAATTATTCTTACTTTTTTTGCAGTTTGGGGAAGTTGCACCTGGTTTGTTGAAGGATTACAATGTCCCTCATCTATTTCAAGAAGACTTTTTTGATGTCTTAGAACGAGATCAGCGACCACCATTTAGATGGCTTATAATTGGGCCAGAGAGGTCTGGTGCCTCTTGGCATGTTGATCCTGCTCTTACCAGTGCCTGGAATACCCTTCTATGTGGTCGTAAAAGGTAAATCCCTTAATAACAGTGTGTATCTGTGCATTCATTCTACCCAAATTAATTCATGGTTTTTAAATGCAACCTATTGTCTTTTGCAGCCTATGCCTGTATATACTTGGTAATTGATGAAACTGTGTGCTGTTTGTTTTTGGAAGTCCAGATTACTACACTAATAATTACTCAACAGCTCTAGATTAGATTTTTTTTATTTTTTTCATGAATCAATGTAGGGGAAAAGGAAAATTCATGGGAATTTTAAGCATGTTGATGTGCTCCCACATTCAGGAAATAAAAGCCCATTGAATCTGATGCATGCTTGAGGTTCTCTTCAATGTGGGAGTTGATGGATTTTAAGTCATCTCATTCCTAGATTATAAGTATAATACAACCTAAGCAAGAGGTGGCTACTTTTTATTTGCTTAATTTTGGGAATATCATCAAACCCGTTCAATCATTAATTGGGGGTCTGCCTTTATGATTTTTCTGCCATGGATCATTTGTATCTCATACTATTGGCTGCATAAGATCTATCACGCTTTGTATTGCTTTACTGTGATTGAAATAACTTGCTAGGAGCAATGTCAATCATGTAGGTGGGCATTTTATCCACCAGGAAGAGTGCCCCTGGGAGCCACAGTACATGTAAATGAAGAAGATGGTGATGTCAATGTTGAGACTCCATCATCGCTGCAGGTATTTAATGCAGAAATTGTGGTACTTCATAATCATTCTTATATTCTGTAGCATCTGGTTAATTTACCTTTATCAGATATTTTTGCTTTTCTTGTTGTGTATAGTGGTGGCTAGATTTTTATCCACTACTTGCTGATGAAGACAAGCCAGTAGAGTGTACCCAACTACCTGGGGAGACAATTTTCGTTCCGAGTGGATGGTGGCATTGTGTCTTGAATCTGGAAACAACTATTGCTGTGACACAAAATTTTGTGAATTCCAAAAACTTTGAATTTGCATGTTTGGATATGGCCCCTGGTTATCGCCATAAGGGAGTTTGCCGTGCTGGATTGCTTGCTCTTGAACAAGGCAGTTTTGAGGATGCAGATGATAGTTTCAATTACCCAGACCTGGCTAGGAAAGATAAGAGGGCCAGAATTCAGAAACCTGGAGATGGTCCAAATCATGAAAAAACTACCAACGGTGCCTCTAGAAGATATAATATGTGGAAACAAGGTTTTTCATATGATATAAATTTCTTATCCATGTTTTTAGATAAAGAGAAAGACCACTACATTCATCCATGGAGCGCAGGCAACTGCATGGGACAACGAGAAATGAGAGACTGGTTATCCAAGCTTTGGGTTGGAAAACCAGGATTGAGAGAACTAATATGGAAGGTAATACTTTTCCTTGTTAGCTTATTCTTTATGTCCATCAAGTTGAAGTGAAAATTATTAAATACGGAAGCTAGTAGCAGTATTCAATAAAGATATTCCCATACTTTATGCCATAGGTTATCAACCTCTTTACAAGACAAATAATTGATATTTTTTGCTTAGGGTAATTATGACCAATGAGGCAGTTTGTTTCCGAGGAGATCCTCTTTGAGGCGTAACCTCTTTACACATCTTTCATGCCTCTTATATATTCGAGTTCATTAACACAGTTTGCTATGCGCCTTTGTGATTTTACAAGTTTTTTCTGCTAGATTACTTTTTAGGAATTTGCCTTGTTGCTGAAATGAAGTGCCTGTTATTGTTTCTTCTCATCTCTATTGCTTCATATTTTGCTATGATATGTCTTAGGGAGCATGTCTCGCACTAAATGCGGACAAATGGTTAGAATGCCTGGCAGAAATTTGTGCCTTCCACAATTTGCCTTCTCCTACAGATGATGAGAGGCTTCCTGTTGGCACGGGTAGCAATCCTGTAAGTTGGTTTATCTATTTTTTAATTAATCATGGTTCTCAAAAGATACACATATTAATTTGTTACATTTTAACTTGCTGCTTCTATTTTGAGGTGTATTATTTCATGATGTTGTAAAAAATATGGGAAATCAATTCAACGACATCCTGGACCAATTCTTTTTAGTAAGAGATAAATCCATGAAGTTCATTGGATGCTGTGACAAATTAATTTTTTGGATAGCACAGAAGCAAGAAAGAACATAATAAAATAAGCCAGTCACACAGGACATTGTAGTTGATCAAAGTCAGCTAAAAAAGAAATTTAAGCTGTGGGACAAAACAATGTGCCAAGTCCCATTAGGAGAGAATCACGACGTCAGTTAACACCCCAAATCCAAAGAGAAAAAGAAAACTGGAGGCCCCACTGACTTGACTTCACTTTGAATGTGTTTTTGGGACCAACTAGCACAATTGGGGCTCATGACAGTCAGTGCTTTGAATCAGGTTGAGAATCTGATATCTGTTTGGCATGTGCCACCAGATGATTGATAAATTTGATACTTAGCAATAAACAAAGGAATGATCAGCTAGCAATAAACAATTCTTGGCATTTGATTGTTTCTATCAACAAAGTAGAGGAGGTCATGACACATCAACATTGAATGAAGATGATGCTTCTGTGGCAAGTAGTTTGGTTGTTGGTTATGTGTAAGCCACAATGAACTAGGTGTGTTAACGTTAAGAATAAATGAGACCTAAATTACTTGGGTGCATTTTTTGAAGCTTCTTCATTATATGTCCTTGTTGAATTTAGGTGGCTATACACTGGTATAACATGACAAAATTGTATTATACAACACTAAATCAACTTATAATTCAGTTTTGGGGCCAAAGAAGTTATGTTCTGACTCTGGTAATATGCTGTTAATTTTCTCAACAGGTTTATCTCATGGAAAACACTGTAATCAAAATTTTTGTTGAAGGAGGGCTGGAAGCTTCAATTTATGGTTTAGGCACCGAGGTATGATCTTACTTATACTTTTGAATGATAACATCTTTTACACAAACCTAATATTTTACTGCATGTTAACAGCTTGAGTTTTACAATCTATTATGTAAAGTCAACTCCCCTCTGAAGAATCACATTCCTGATGTTTTGGCAAGTGGGATTCTTTACCTTGAAAATGGGTCTTATAAAGTTGTTTCTTGGGATGGAAAAGGAGTTCCTGATGTGATTGCTGAGAGCAATCTGAGTCCAGAAAATTGCAAAGTAGATGAATATCCTTTTGGTGTATGGAGCAAGAAACAATTAGAATACAGAAAAGCTGCGATTTCAATACATGAATCAATTGGTCCGGCAGGATGCACTAGTATATGGCCATACATCATAATAAAACGATGCAAAGGGAAGATTTTTGCTCAATTGTAAGTTACTAAGTGAAAATAGTTTCTCTTTCTAATTGAAATGCCACAAACTTTTGGATTTTAGGATATGCTAAAAGTAGCACTATTCAATAACGGGCCTTGACTTCATTATATTCTCTTTGCAGGAGAGATAGTCTGTCATGGGAAGATACACTAAGCTTAGCTTCTTTTTTGGGAGAGCAGCTCCGTAACCTTCATCTCTTGCCCCTTCCACCTTTTAATCATTCAATTTTTTCAGATATTGAGCTGAAATTGCAATTGCCCTTTACTAATGGTTGTATGGAGGCTGTTCCCATTAACTCAAAAATTTCAGCCGAATGGGAAATTTTCATCAGAACTTTAATGAGGAAGAAGAAGGATGTATCAAGTCGCTTGTCTAAATGGTATGCCTATGTCTTTCATATAAGAACATCTACCTGCAATTGTTAGCAAAAAATAAAGAAGATATACCAAAAGTGTGAGGCATAGATGGTTGTAGCTTTTATCTTGTGTCCGACACCCAGTGCCTGTGTTGGAGACTGAGACTGCTGAGTGTGTTCAGTTTTTGGAGATTGTCATGTTGGGCAGTAGACACACTTCCACTGTAATTTTTATTATGATACTCATTAGTACCCATCTGTATATCTTCTTTAAAATGTATATGCTGAGATCATAGACACAAAACTCCCCCAAATATATTAATGAGGTACACCTTTGCCTGTGGAGCTTTTGTGCAAAGAAAAAAAAAATCGATTTCAATTATGCTTCCAAATGTTTGTGTTTCTGAAAACTGATTTTAAAATTTCTTGACAAAAACCCTTTGTGTGTGTGCATAGGCTAATTTACTCTTTTTTGGGGGGCTTATATATTTATGTTTTGTGCATGCTTGTAGAAAAATCATAGAAAGTACATTGAGCAATAAATATTGTTCACTAATAATCTAACAAAAAGGCATCTTTGCTTTTCGACATTTATTGCAGAAAATAAAGATGGGCACATCTTGTTGAAAAGTGTCTGACATACCAATTGTCCTTAAGAAGTGTCCTATATATTATAGCTTTTAATTGAGCAAGTTTGCTCAGTTCTGGTCATTATATCCGTATGTTCTTGATGGTAATTAGTCTAACTTAGTGGATTCTCTACGAAAAGGTTCGATAACTGGATACCTTCTTGCTGTAGGAGTCTTCAGTTATATCTTGAGATTTTGCTAGTCAAGGCATTGGCTTTTTGTGCTTGATAGTAACAGCCTGAATGTTGTTACATGTCTGAATATCCTAATTAGTGCTTTATCAGGTTGTGGCTGTGAAAATTGCATGGGTTTGTAAAATTTTGAGTGCTTAATTAAAGGGATACTGTGTTTCAACCAAATTCATAGGTAAAGTAGTGCTTTGATAGGTGACCTTATATTTGGCATACCTACTTTTTATTTCTTTCAATCAAATATATCTAGGGCAAAAACCTGAGATTTTTCTAGTATCTTTTCTTGTTAGTCTATGGTTGTGCATATAACAATGCATCATATTGTTCCCTGATCTGCAAGAGACTTATTCTGTACTGCTGAAGATCTAGTTTTACTTGCAACTTGATATCTGTTTCTTGAATCCTTGTGAAATTTCTTAGATGGTGATGATAATGATGGTTTATATATTGGCATGAAAATTGAGCTGCATTTGTGCATTTTATAAATGAAATCATAGAGTTTAATGTGAGACCTCTGATATACTTTTGTTGCACATTGTAGGGGCAATCCGATTCCTAACACACTGATAGAGAAAGTTGATGAATACATCCCAGATGATTTTGCGAAGTTGCTTAATGTATTTGAGGTCTCTTGCCCATCCTACCAATTTGATTCATTATTACAGAACATTTTTTATCAACATGTCCTTTGATAGATTAGTCTCTATTTGTGACTAACACAGTCTTCTATTTGACTTCAGGGTGAAAATGGCCTAAATAAAGTTTGTAAACCTTGCTCTTGGATACACTCAGATATTATGGATGATAATATTCACATGGAATCAAGGTTGGTTAGTTTGTTCTTGAGTGAAAATGCCAAAGATGATGACTCTATGAATGGCTGTGATGAAGGTGGAAAGGGAAAATCATGGTGCCCTAGCCACATTCTTGATTTCAGTGATCTTTCGTTAGGTTAGTGCTTTCATTTACTCAATTAGACTTCCATGTATTGGATATGCACTTGTTCTAGTGATTGTTTAGGCTTCTTTAATCATGATTAGCATAGAGCTGAGTATGGACCTGATGACATGACAGATTTTGATTCAATTCGATAAAAATGTTTATGGGAAATCTTAGAAATATATGATAATTGGGTCAAATAAAGATTCTATTTTTGCATGACAATGTCGGGCAGGGTACATACTGGGGGAAAAGGGAATATAAACTTTTAAATATTGTAGCCTACTGCTCAAATCTTAACCGCAGTCTGCTGGCTGCTTTTACTTCAGACAGTTTCTGACCTATTTCTGGGACATTCTTCAGTTATCTCGATGTATATTCCATAGAAGTATTGTGTAATGTACATATACCCTGTGCATGTCTGTATATTTGTGTAAATATTTTTGCTCGTTTCGCTGACACTCAGCTCTCTATATCTGGTTCTTTTATGTGATTCAATTAATTTTGATTATGAGACCTTAATTAGGTTTAATGCTAATCTTTAATAGTGTTCTTGGACTGTTAATTGTTTTTTGTATTGTTTTTCATTAGTATTCAGACTATGTACACTTTTTTCATCCTTTTCTATTCACTAAAACTTATGGTTTTTTTAAATGTTTTCATGGATTTTTTTTTATTTTAAAAATAGTGTTTGTGCAAATTTCCAATATATAAATATGATTTAATTTCTTGCTAAACAGTACGGTGGGGTGGTATGACATGAATTACTTCAATTTCATGTTTACTGTATATACTTGGATTTATTTTTCATTATTTCCTAGTTCTTCGTTATGATTACTTTTTGTATGAGTTTCAATATGTGGGTTGTATGTGGTTCTTAACTGTTACTTTATTTCTTTTTTCTGAAACTGTATGCTTCTTCATGAAAATTGAGGCTTCATATTTTAAGTTCTTTTAGGTCTCTTAGATTCTTTTTTTACGAACCAATCTTTTACCATACAGATTTGTTTTACATAGATGATAGTATTCAATTCTCATGCATTTTTGAGTCGTAATATGTGAAAATGTTAACCCTGCTAGTCTTCCCCCTCTTTCACCCTTTCGTTCTCCCCCTAGATCTGCTTGTGCTAAATGATCCTAGCATTTCATTATTCATGGTAGACAAAGTCATCTGATTAAAAGAAACAATACAGAGATTTTGTATTGGTTTAGACACCAATGGCCTAAACTGGTTTTCCAATTATTGTCGGCTAAGCTGTTGGCCACATGAGCAACTTCTGCGGTAGGATATGTATAGTATGCTACTACCTTATGACACAAATAGAACATAGCTACAGTACAAGACTACAGGCTGCTTTATAGCATGACTTACAAATTTAGTTTGTCTTGTATGCTTTGATATATTTGTGTTCATAGGATAATGTGAGTGCAAAATATTGTCAAAAGTATGAACCATAAATAGGGAACAAAGTAAGATATTTCTAGAGTCATGGGGTTATGAAGCATGACTTACGTATTGGTGTCAAACTGATTCATTATTCTTTGTGCAGGAGATCCTATTTTTGATTTGATCCCCATATATTTAGACATATTTAGAGGCGACCAGAGGCTCCTTAAGCAATTTTTAGAAAGCTATAAACTTCCTTTCATAAAAATGCCACAGCATGAATCAGAGGAGGGTGGTGAGAAAGTTGGACGACTTTCATACCTTGCCATGTAAGTAAATGGTCTCTCTATGTATTTGAACAACGCCATATTTTCAGTGGTGGGATTCATTTGGATGTTTTCTTGGGCATAGGTGCTATTGTATTTTGCATGACGAGAATATTTTGGGAGCCATCTTCGACATATGGAATGAACTCAGAACGGCAAAGTCGTGGGAAGAAGTTGAGCTGGCAGTATGGGGAGAGTTAAATAATTACAAAGGCTTTCCCTGATCGTTGTCTGCAACTCTAAACTTTGGATGCCATGTCTCTGCTAAATTTATGTCATTTCTAATACGCATAGAAAATTCGGGCACAGCAATATGCTAGAGTTTATAATGTAATGGGTCTCATTCAATCCTCATTTTCAACAAAGAAAGTAATTAGAAAGAAAAAGAAAAAAAAAAAAAAAGACTTGTATTTCATAATAATGTATTTATTCATTGAGTCGCTTATAGAGTTGTTAAAGACACAAGAAAGAAAGGAAGAAAAAAAGACGTATATTTCATAATAATGTATTTATTCCTTCAGTCGCTTATAGAGTTGTAAAATTGTCTTTATTGCAACCATAACTGGTTTGATTGAAATTTTAATCGACAGAAAGGGTGTGTCCTAATTCCTTCTTGATAAAGCGTGTCATTGAAGTGAAAAAAATTATATTTCAGTGTTTCAATCCTCGTGATTTACCTCATTTCGACTATAAACTTCAGTTTTAAAATTTTTTATTTTAATTCCTGAGCTTTATGTTAGTTTCAATTTAATACTTTCATTCACTTTTTTGCCAGACAAATAACAAAAAAAAAATTATACCCCTAAGAAGTTTTCTTTTTGGGTCTGGGTAGGGCCAGTTAAAAAAAAAAAAAAAAAAAAAAAAGAAGCAATTTTTAATGCAAATTTTTTCTGAAACTTTTCTTTTTTCCTTTCGTGCTTGTGTTTCTATTTATTTATTTGCCTTTTTGTTAAGTTAGGAGGTGATGGCCTTGCCGAAACACTGCATAAGGCATTTATTTATTTTAAATTTCTTTTATCTTAGTAGCAAAACTGTATTAAAACGTCATTTCTATTATTACGTCTGTCTTGTATTAGAATTGATCTAAAGCTCGAGTCTTAAAAGAAGAAGATATATACACGCACAACTTTTTAAAATTATTCCTTGTGGTTTTAAATTTATTTGAGAGAAATCTGGTATGTTTGGTGAGATTATTGAGGTCTTGTGTGTTCTTTTGGTTGGTATTTGCGATGCTTTGTGATTGGAGTGGTCCCGATAAATTTTGCTCAGTTTTCATTAATTAAAATTTTATTTCGTTAACTATTGGAGTGGTGCCCGATATTTCCTACCATAATCAGCGTAATTCTAAGCATGATAATCGCCTAATTAACGTATTGTTATTTTAGATAAATGTTAGTACCTCCCTTTAATTTTTAAGGTCTAAATGCCATGATACGGATACCTAGTAATTTTGCCTACTCTTAACTTCAATCTGTCCCCGATACCTAGTAATAATAGCTGCTTCATTGAAGTGACACCGTTCTGCAAGATTGCTTTCTGATCTCTATTTCGGAGGTCCATGAGACCTTTTATGAAACTCAATATCTGAGTTGACGCTCAGCTGTTGACTAGATAATAGCATTATTCCTATACACAAAAGTAAATATCATTGAACGTAATCATCGAGTTAAGGCTCACAACAATTTCAAGCCCAGTGAAGATCATGCCGGACAATAGGGCGGTTAACAGCCCGAGAGAACTTCTTGCCGGGTTAAGGTTCACTCTCAACAATGTAAATTCAAGTGAAGATGGGAAAAACAGGAGATGGACATAACTATAACCTAGTGTTTAAAATAGAAAAATAAGATTAAAGAACTAAATCACGATGCAACAATTAAAAAACAATCCAATATAAGAAACCATAAATATGTCAGCGACATCAATTGAAAAGCAAAGCATTAAAGATGCTTCTAACAAAGCAATCATAAAAGTATTTCAGAATACTAGAAAATTTCAATGATATCCATCTTATAACCAAAATTTAATGTCTTTGCGAGAGCGTGGACCTATGCTGCAATAGATGGCTTAGATGCAGCAGAGAGCCTGGACCTTTTCTTGGCTAAGCTCTCACTACGACGATCTCTTTGCTCCTTCAGCCTTGAGGCAAGGAGCTTCTGGTACTCAGCAGCCTCCGACTTGGCCTTAGCAATTCTCTTCTTCTTGTCTGCAATTCTTGCACGCTTCCTCTGCAAGGTCAATGGAGTGACCAACCTCTGAATCTTGGGAGCTTTACTTACTTTCTTCCCTGCCAATCGCAGAAGCAGAGCATTGAGTTTAACAATTATAGAAAACATACAGCTGATAATTATAGCAACTGTATTACAAATTGAACCTTCTCAATCCATTTTAAAAGCCTTAACAAGCAGGGAAAAATATTCACAAGCTCTTCTGCCCAATGAATTCAATACTGAAATTAGGAAGCTTACCAGCTTTGTTGGTAAAAGATCTACGGTAAGTGTTCACATACTTGCGAACATCATCCTCCTTTGAGAGATTGAAAAGTTTACGGATCTTTGACGCCCTCTTCGGACCTCTCATTCTTGGTTTCTCAGTGTCAGTCAGACCAGGAAGATCATGATCACCCTTCTTCACAATAACCAAGTTCAGAACAGAAAGATCTGGGCTGACGATGCATCCACGCACAGACTTCCTCCTACGCTCTCCATTGCGCCTACCATACCCACGGAAGCAAGGAGTTCCTGGCCAGAAAAATTTAAATAGTCCTTATCACTGTTCTCTGAGACAATCTAACATGTGTCCTAGCAAAATGCGTTTAATGACTATTTAAATTTTAGTAAAAATAGTAAGCACTGAAAACAGAAATTTTGGCCAACCTCTCCGAAGCAAGAGACGGACACGGCCTGGAGTTAACACTCCCTGCTTCATGGGGAATCCTTGCTTGTCACAGCCTCCCATGATTTTGAAAACATAGCCCTTAAATTCCTGTCAAACAAACGTTTTGAGAAATTTAGAAGACTCAATAGGATTTGGGAAATGCAGAACATTGTCAGTGCATACCTCTCCAAGAGAATCTCCATTGACTTCCTGTGAAATCCTCTTGTCAAAAAATGCCCGTCTAAAAGGTCAAAGAAAGAGAACAGAATATCCTCAGGTATCATAAAGAGAAACATTAGTTAAAAGGAATTTGCTATTTTAATTGACTGTAATCTAGTGATATTCCACTCGTTACAAAATTTGACATTTGGCCACAAGGCTAACTTAAGAAGTTGTCAATCCAAGCAAATCATTGCCTACAAGTTTAGAAAACGCCATATCAATCAAACATAAAGCATGGTAAATAAAAGTTGGGCTGCTTACAACAGATGCTTCAAACCAAAGATTTCTCTACTAGTTAGTAAAATTTGTGAACAACTCTTAATGAATGACACTAAACTCATTAGTCTCTTTCTATAATCAAACAAATTAAATATTAAAGAAAAAATACCACAGGAACCACTCAAGCACATTGGGGGAGTGTAGAGTGCTCATCTTATAAAGGTACATAAATAATCAAGTCATTAAATGTTTTCAGCACCTTTTTTTTTTCAAAGTAATATAAGATCTACTAATAATTCAAATTTTTCATCAAAATATTTGCAAAGGAAAATACTATATATTTGCCTGCAAAATCTTCATAGTTATGCTTACTGTTAACATTAATTAAGCTCATACTTCAATCCCAAGAATTAATAGTGATATGCAATTATATACACAAGACCCCAAATTTCAATAGACGCAGGCTTGCATATTCCTGTGTTTATACCCATACAAGAATGTCTGTCATATTATGCGAGAACAATCAAATGTGCCCAAGCCTATGAACTTTATGAGACAGCCAAACTTCTCCATACTATTGTACTGTCTGGTTTATTTATATCATGATAACGTAAGGTTAGATCCAACTGGGCCAAAATTGTCTGATTCATAGGATTCAACAATTGAAAGAAACAGATTCATCTTTAGCGTGAAAACTATGATCAAATAGAAACCCAAGTTAACATGTAAACAAAAGATTTAATTTTTTGTAAATGTGTGTTTGTGTGTGCGTGAGCGAGAGCGAGAGAGGAACTAACAGCTTCTGGTCATCGTCGATTTCCAGCTTCTTTTGGCATCCCGTAGTCGGGTTTGCGATGTTGAACTGCAAAACCACAAAGAACGCCAGATTCAGTGAGAGAGAGAAAGAGAGAGAAGAGAGAGAGATTTAGGCGTTGAGATAGAAACCTTCATGATGAGAGCTTGAGTCGCTGAGGCCGGGTCGAGCAGAGGCGCCGCTTCTCTTTGCTGCAAATGAAGATACAAAGAGGTGTACTCCTTTTAGGGTTTTGTAGGATGTCGATTTATTGATTTTTTTATTTTTTATTTTTTCCTTGGACCAATGTGGCCAATGCCCACGGAGTCCGGCTGCAGCTTAGATGGGCCCAGCCCATCGAACGGATTAAGTTCAGCACTATGAAGCCCAGTGGGAATTTTGGTTTCAGAATTACCATATGAGAATAACTAGTCAGGTCTTGTATAAAGTATGTATTTTCTACCCTCCAATAAAAACCGACACCTAAATTTTTTTCACAAATAACCAAAAGCATGTCCACACACGATCAAACCAGTCCAATTCAAAAGAAACCCTTCTGTTTTTCGATTGAATGCATCAACTCATTGGACAGCAGTGAAGACATTAAGTAGTAATAACTTTAAAAGCATACCAGCTTGTTAAATAGACCGCTTCTAACCGTATTTTTGGAATAATTCTTATATCTTGTTCTTTTTTTTCTTTGGTTAAAGATCAATAGTGGGAAAGACCCACATTTGTTCCATTTTTCCCACTCTCCCGCTTTGATTTTTTTCTTCTTTTTTTTTTTTTTAAATGCATAATCTCATTCAAGAAAAACAACGGCCACCCTCAACTTTCGTTTGAAGCGATTGGGTCTTTGCTATCCATTTAAAATTGCAATCTTTTTGTTTTTTTTTTCTTTTGTCTACTGAAACAAGTTCTGTGAGCGTCCACTATATTTAGGCTAGAGACTAAAATTCTATGCTAAAACCAATTATTATCAATTTTTTTCCAAACCTTGTATAAATAAACTCACCGAATCTGGAACTAAGTCTGGAACAGAGATAGAGATGATCATCTTTAAGGCTATTAGATGCATATAGAATTAAGCATTGAAGGTGACCTTCGTTTCTCTTGGCTGTTGCAAGAGAGGGTTTCTCTTGAATCATGAGTGGGAGAGCGTTGATTGTGTGTGGACTTGCTCTATATTATTCGTGAGAAAAGTTGAGGTGTCATTTTTCTATTGAATGGTATAAAAAAAGGGTTTTACACCATATGATGGTAGGGGCTTTTTATATATATATATATACTTTAATTTTCAACTCAAGCACCTATCAAAATGAAACCTGACATTTTGTCATAGCCGTATCGTGCCGCTTCAGCTCTATGTTGTATTAAAAACTCTTTTACATTGCTCCCACATGCTATTTCTGATTCCTACTTCTTTAGGGTTTAGGGTATAAAATAATTTATATATAAAATAGAGCCAATGGACAAGCCTTTTTTCTAGACATGAGTAAACTTAATTATTTTTGCCCAAATATGCAAATTTAGCTATTTATATACTACAACACACAAAATATTCAAAAGATGGAGAGGGCCGGGACAAATACTGGGAGCTTCGGAGTGTAGACTCCAAAAGTACAGCCCTCCCTTAGATAGACTCTAGAACTCTCATAAAAAATAAAAAAATAATAAAAATAAAAACATCATATGCTTAAGAACACAACAATTTTTTGTGCGTGGGAGACTATATATCTCCCATGCACAAAAAAATAAAACTAAAAATTAAAAAAATATATTATTATTTGAACAATCCCTTATTCCCTTCCCACCAAGTTACCAAAAACATTAAGGGTAGGCAAATTAACCGTTTACTGCCTACTGACCGTCACCGACTGGCAACCAACTTTTGACGGCGAAATAAAAATATTATTTCGACGTCGATTCGGTTTGATAGGCGATAGAAATATTTTTTTTGTCAATTAAACTGAATTTTCAAGTGAAATTTGAATTTTATCCAGTAAGTTTCCTTACTCTTGTGTCCATTTCTAGGCTATTCTATGAGGGGTTTCAAGTTTTCTCTACACGGATCTTCCGTTTTCATTTGAGGTCGATGTCTACAATCTACCGTTGTATTCATTTTAGGCCGAATTCGTTTCAACATGAGGATATTGAAGGATTTCATAAATATTACTGACTAGCAAAACAGGTACCTAGCAGGTACTCGTTTATCATATGCATGTTTTTTTATAATAAAGTTTTAGATAATTCATGCATCTAATCTAAAACCTTATTATAAAAAAAAAAATATGCATAGAATAAACAGGTACCTGCCAAGCACCTGTTTTGCCAGCCTAGGCCGAATTTGAGGCTGATGTTTATAATCGGTATGCAAATTGGAGAACCAATTACGATGTTTTAAGTTATATCATGAATTGATAGTGCTCAAATTTAAGACATTTGCCTCAAATTGAGCCTAATATTTATGAAATCCTTCTAGATCCTCATGTTGAAACGAATACGGCAATAGATTGTAGACATCGGCCTTTAATGGAAACTGAAGATCCGCCTAAAATCCTGCTAGATCTTTTGCTAAAAGCAACCACAAACAGAAACAATAAAAATTAACCACCAATCAATACAAAAAATTTATATTGAAGAGTTAAAGAAGAGAATCGCATTAGAGTTGACGATTGGAATTCCCTGTTGAAATTCGGCCTCAAATAAAAATGGAAGATCCGCCTGAAATCATGCCAGATCCTCATTCTGAAAGCCAACACAAACAGGAACAATAGAAATTAACTACCAATAAATACAAAAAATATATATTGAAGAGTTAAAGAAGATAAAATAGAACCGCATTAGTGTTGACGACTGGAATTACCTGCTGAAATTCAGTCGGCGGCATATTGTCCAGCTGAATTCCAGCCATATCGGCATCGACTTCATATGGAAACAGAAGATTCACATCCGTGTCATTTTGAAATACCTGAAATCTCAACACATCCTAAAACATCAGATAATGACGGGAGGTTGATTTACACTATAGCTTGTTTCAACATCAAAGCTATCAATGTCAAAAAGTAAGTGGTCTTCAGGAAGCAAGTAGTCAACAAGAAACACATTTTCAAGAGGAAGCAGATTTTCACCAGCATGCTGGTTTGCCCGGGGAAGCTCGTTTTTCCCTCGCTTTCTTCTAAGTTGTGCATTTCTAGAAAAAATTGGAGAGTTCGAGTTTAGTGGTGGTTTTACAAACAAGTTATATAGCATGCATTTATCAATCGTTGAAGTAGGTTGAACTTCATGATGGATGAGAGCTTGAGTCGTTGAAGCCGGGTCTGAGCAGAGGCGCCACTTTGCAACAAATGAAGATGACAAAGAGGAAGTGTGTGCACTGCGTTTTAGTGTTTTGTAGGATACGCGAGTTTTTTTTTTTTATTTTTTTATTTTTTTATTTTTTTTTCTGGGACCAATGTGGCCAATGCCCAAGGCCCCAAACCATTACAAATGGAGTCCAACTGAAGCTTATTAGATGGGCCAAGCCCATCGAACGGATTATCCCTCAGTTGAGCACTATCAAGCCCAGTGGGAATTTTGGTTTCAGTAGTAATACATATTATATTTTCTCTCTTCTAATTTTTTGGATAATGCTAATATCATAATGACTTTCTTATCTAAAAAGGTAATACAAATACAGAAAATCTGAATTGTGGATGTGAATTCTTTTCTAAAAAGGTAGGATTCCACATTTCCTGTTGGCTTTTAGGTCGAAGAATGTTTTATTTCTATTAAATGGCAAGAATGCCCACATATATGTTTTTATTAATAAGGCGCTATATTTTTTCATGCTTGTTTTTATTTGAGTAAAGTTCATATACTCCTTAAACTATCACTTAATTGACAATGTTCACCCAAACTTTCAATTGTGACAATGTTCTCTCCAAACTACCGAAACATTGTTAGTGTTCCCCAGTGACGAAACTACCTTTAGTAAAATGAAAACAAAAAATACTAAAACTTTTAAGAAAAAAAAAAATCATTTTTTATAAGAACAAAATTAAAAAATTTCAATTTTTTTTTTTTATAATAAAAATTGAAAATTTTGTTTTTGTTTTTATTTTTATTTTTATTTTATAATTTTTTAAAATAAAAATTTCCTTTAAAAAAATGAAAATTTTTTGTTTTAAAAAATAAAATTTAAAATCATTTTTTAAAAATTAAAATTTCCATTTAAAAAAAATTAAAATTTTTTGTTTAAAAGTTTTTTTTTTAAATATTAATTAACTAATTAATTATTTTTTTCTCTCGAATTTATAGGTGTATTTTTGTTGTATTGGAAATATATAGGAACATTTTTTATCTTTTTGCTATTCTTGGGGTGGACATTGACAATGTTTTGGTAGTTTGGGGGGGAACGGAGCCATAGCTTGGGATAGGTAGGGGCCAAAGGCCAAAAATTTTAGTGGGTATGGGCCAATAGGGAAAAAAAAAATTACCTTATAATTTTTTTTTTTACCATATAAATATTTTTTTTCCTTTGATTGGGGGGCCATGCCCTACACCAGCCACCCCCAGTTCCGTCCATGTTTGAGGGGAACATTGTCATGATTAAAAAATTAGAAGAACATTGTCAATTGGGTGGTAGTTTGAAGGGTATGTGGACTTTACACTTTTTGTTTTAGTTGGATATTCTAACGGTGATATAAGAAAAGTTGGACTCTGAGATTTTTGTTATGATTATTTTTTAATACTACTTTTTGGGCTTGATTATGACCATTTGTAAAATTAGTGTACAAAAGTGATGAATTATTTTATTAAAAAAAAATGAAAATGAACATAAAATCTGTATATAAAAGTGATAAACTATTATCGCACAAAAAATTGAAAAATGAATAGATTTTATTTGGTTATAAATAAAAAAAAATAAAGAAACTAGATTAAATCGTATAGACAATTTATGTACTAAGAAATGAAAGAAAATCACCGTTTACATATAGTTTTCTTCCATGTCATTTTTAGTTTAATTTCCAAATAATTTTGTATCAAATAGCCTTATGCATTTTAAGAGAAAAAAAAAAAAAAAAGCTTAGGAGCAAACCAAATATATGAGACTCATATTCCTTAGAATTCTATCATATTCCTAATAATTTCAAATCGTAAAAATAGTCATATTCTTAAGGCAATTGTCAAGGTCAATTGAGATGCTACAGTAGACATACATAATAAGAATATGAGTATAGGAGTGATTGTACGTGATTCTATGGGAGAGGTGTTGGCTATCTTGCAATTTCCAAAAGGTAATATTATTGACCCAGTTGTAGCTAAATATGTTGTTGCTTTACAGGCAATTATTTTTGCTAAAGAGATGGGGTGGAATAAGGTGGAGCTAGAAGGAGATACGTTACAAGTAGTGCAGGCTTTACTGAAAGAGGGGCAAAATTGGTGTCGCTATGGTCAAGTAATTGACGATGCTTGAATTATGTTGCAATCTCTTATACAAAGTAGAGTCTCTCATGTTCGACGAGAAGTGAACGAAGCAGCTCATAAGCTTGCAAAGAGTGCACTCACAATTATGAAATAAGTTATTCATATAGAAGAAGCCCCTTAATATGCTTTTGATATTGTAATGGCTGAACGTATTGTTCAAAGTATTCATCAAATGATTGAACGGTTTTTTTTTTTTAAAAAAAAAAATCAGATATTTATAAGAATATAGATACCCAAAAAAAATGTTAGATTCTACCAACCAAACACCTTCAAAGACAGACCCGTGTATAGATCAAAGATTTTTTTTTTCTACGCAATAATGTTGTGGATGTCTACTATGATCATTTCGATGGATGGGTTTGGTTTTAAATGTGGTGAATGATAGTGACAAAATCGCCTTCAAAAATGATATTTAATTGTCCTTTTATGCTTGCTTCTGAGGCCAAATGGGGCACTTCTAAGGGTCTAGGCATTGCTGTATCTTTCAAAAATGGTCCCAAAAATTATAATGAGGGTGTCATCATCTTCTCTTCTCTGATCATTGGATCAAATTTTTTTTTTTTTTTGAGGAAATTGTTAGGGACAGGAGATCACGTGTCATGATATGAGTGTGTGCTAACAATCGCGGTGTTTTCTATATATTTTGTTAATTCAATTTACTAGTTTGAAATTGAAAAATATTATTTTATATTTTATAATTTTTCTTTCAATATATTCAGCGGACATGACATGTCGATAAATAATATCAATAGCATTTAGAGCCGAATATGTGTTTGGTTAATGATGTGCTTTTAAGTTATGGTGATGGGAGGCCATGGTTAAGATATTATAAACAACTTGAGAGTAGTGACAGCTCATGAAAAGGTGTTTAGATTTTTGTCTTTTGAGTTGCATATAAGAGATATGACATGTCTTTCTCCACCCCCAGCCACCAACCATGGAAGCTAACAAACAGCCGTTTATGGCCCCTCCACGTGGAATCCCAAAATTGAGTTTTGAAAAAGGCTAAAAAACTTTGCGCAAATTATTTTGGGGACCTTGGATTTACTCGCGATAGATTATTCTAGCAAAAGTCAAGAATTTTAAGTGAAACAAAGAAGATCTATTTTACTGTTAAGATTTTGATTTTATTGCATCTAATGGTATATATGGTAACCAATTATTTAAAAATTTGTGAGAAGCTTTTGCTCGAATTTGGAGCCAGGATAAGGAACGGAAAAAAAAAATGGCGAGAGCAGAACATAAATGTTAATATATCAACTCATTGATTCAAACCGAGTCTAACAAGAAACATGATCCTCTCAATTTTAAATGAACTAAAAAATATTTAATTAGATATATTTGAAAGATATTAGTCTTTTCACTTTTTAAAGATCCTAATTCGTCTAACGAGTGCTTGTTTTTCAATAATAAGCGCAAAACAGTTCAACAAACCTGACTTTAAGCCCTCAAATTCAATCATATTTTCAACCATGAAGTTGGATTAGGTAGATGACGCTGAAAGCTCCACCCTGTTCTAAAAACAGCACCAACCGGCAAAAAGTGTTCTAGTTTCCACTGGTGCAGCTACAACAACAATTAAACTTCGTATCAACAAAAAAGTTAAGCATGTCTTGATTCTAGAACTTTCTCTTTAGGAATTCTCAATTAGAAAACTAATTATATTAATAATAAAAAATGCAAGCTGGTATAAAAGCATATCTGGAGTGTCTGAATCATGCTCATACATCTCAACACGTATGGGATGAGGCCACCATTATAAAATTTCTCAAATCATTCAATGATATATCATTCCCCATAAAACAAAAGGATCTTTCAACGTCATTGCAACAAAGAAACAAAACTTAACAGAACATATTTTTATGAGAAAACTATGATGAAAAGCAAGTAATACAAGAGGTACATGAAGGGAATTTATCTGCCCAAATGGCAAAACAGAGGATACAACAGGGAACAGTGGAAACAATACCTCTGAAAGGCATCAATTATATTTACACTTCCACTCATAGTGGGCACACAAAATCACCACTCGTTTCTATATCTTCAAGATCTGCATCATCCAAGTCATCAAGATCCATGCTGCCTCCAAGGATAAGCCCACCACCTTTGGGGACCTCAAGAGTTTTCCTTGCCTCTTGGATAATCGATAATACTTCCTCAATGTTCTGGGATGGGTTATTTACATCATTGCTCTGCCAGCTTCCTCCTTCCATCAGTTCTACAGGCAAGTTCTTTAAGAACCATGGGTGATTTTTAATTTCTGGGATCGTTATTCTCTGCAAAGGGACAAGTATAGACCATGAAGAAAATGTTAAATCATCATTCATCACAAAAGCTTAAGTTAATAGAAAATGACAAATTTAATTATTTAATTACTACTTTAACGCTTCCCCTCATGTGTGGGACCAAACAACATGCGGAATTTTAATTGAAAATGGGGAATAAACCATAAAATCAAGATTCGAACTCAAGACCCCAGCTCCAATACTATGTAAAATTAGCATTCATCCCAAAAGCTTAATCTGATAAGAAATGGTAAATTTAATCCTTTAATTAAAAAATCCAAAATAAATACATAAATTAGCAAAGAGATGAGGTCGGGCTTACCATCCATCAAGAATAAATAACTGATCTGGGTATGAATTGACAGTCTCACCACAAAATTATTAGGTAGAAATATACAAAACTTCAACATTCATAAAAGACCATAAGGGGAGTAGTAGCCATTGAAACTTGAACATTCACAGACACTATAGATAAGAAAATCCCTGAACTTAGAAAGAATGTGCCATGTCTGCTTAGTGCTTTCATGAACAGGGTAACAACAATATTTGGGTATGAGGAATGTAGTCAGACCGTGATAAATCGATTCCGAGAGTTCAGATATTATGATCAAATTTAGTCAAATAAAATAAAGATAGGCTATCTGGTGGGTAAACCAAACCCTCTTGTAGCATTTGAGGAACAACATTTCAACACCAAATTGAAACCTCATTTACCTTTTCAGGGTTAGCCACAAATATCCGAGATAGAAGATGTCTACATTCCATGGAAATTCGGACGTAATCAGGAACTGCGTAGTGGACACTAAGTATCCGCTGCCAGAAGCCATAACATTCAAAATTAGGACTCCAAAACAGAAAAGAGAACCTCCACATTTGCACTATCTTTATCATAGTTGGGGTAGAAAAATAAGACGGGTGAAGGGTGGGAGATCAAAAAGTTTATACTACACTACTTACCCCAATTGTTTTTCTGAAGTTTCTTGGATCATCAGGATCTTCAAAGGGATAAGCCCCAACTAGCATCACAAATAAGGTGACACCACAGGACCAAACATCTGCAATCTATAGTTTATAAGGATTAGCTTTAGATAATAGGTGTCAAGCAAATAAAAAAGAAAGATGAAATTCCAAGAATAAGGAAAAATTATCACCTTTCCATCATATTCTTTCTTAGACAGGACCTCAGGTGCAATGTACGCTGGTGTCCCTACTGTAGACTTTGGTTGTGAATGCAACACAGATGACTACAATATGAGGTAAAATGTATTAGTAATCAAAGTCTAATGGACATAAGCACCTGATGTGGTTGGTGAACGTGTTTACCTTTGAATACCCAAAATCACATATTTTAACCCGGGGTGCTGTGCTGCCATCTAAGAGCGTATTTTCAAGTTTAAGATCTCTATGACAGATTTGCTGCAACACATGAATTTCTTTATGATACCCACTGTCAAATATCATAGATAAAGAAATAACAATTTGCATTGAAAGGTTACAATAACTCACAAAGAAGGGTTAACGATTTACCATAGAATGACAGTAACTGACCCCTGATATCAGTTGCTGAAAGAAAAACCTTGCCTGATACAAACAAACAAATAAAAAAGAAAGAAAGATACATTAGGAGTAATATTCAAACAAATTCTATTATGATTATTATGTACAATAGCTTCTAAAAATAAGATGGGACTTATTTCAAGCGTAAATTCATATTATATTGGAATGATTGGATCCTCATGGAACACCCAAAAAACCACCTATTTTTTTCATAGAATACCTCATCCTCACTAAATCTACCAGCATTGCATATCCTCTCAAAGAGTTCTCCTCCAGCAGCATATTCCATTACTATTGCTAAATGTGTTGGTGTTAGCAGGACCTGCAACAATCAGCACTGTAAGCTCTTCAAATATCACCATTATCCAGAAATGACCAAAATAAAGACTCCCCCTCCCCCCAAGAAAAATTTTCTGGTCCTGTTAATCTACTGTGCTTGTTGGCAATTTTTTTTTT
This sequence comes from Corylus avellana, assembly GCF_965113065.1. NCBI lineage: Eukaryota > Viridiplantae > Streptophyta > Magnoliopsida > Fagales > Betulaceae > Corylus > Corylus avellana. Next base: position 18,265,192 of record NC_142498.1, read on the forward strand.
TTTTTTTTTGGGTGGTAAGAAACAACTAAAATAATTCTTACTAATTAAAGCATAAAATGCTCCAAACAGGATAATTTGCACCTTCCCCCTACACCCAACAAACATTCTGATGAAACTTCGTCTAGGTTCCAGGCGCATTATCCACAAACATAATTCTCAAGTCCTAACCCCACATGTCAGTCCGGACAGGGAGACAAAAGCAGCAGCTTGTTTGATTATTGCTATTTATCATCTCATATTTCCTTTTAAATATTATCTTCAAGTATGTTGCAAGCTTCATTTATCACATAAGCACTCCAAATTTCTAGCTTAATTCAATATGCTTATACAATTTTCACACAGAGACTTATCCTATAAAGAAATTGTTATAGAATATTGATTGATGGCTAGAAACAGAGAGCACGGAGAATAGTCTTGGAAGCAAGAACAAGTAATCAGATATTGAGAAACGCCAAGTTTTGTTCTTCAAGTAAAAAATGAACACCCAAAACTACAAAGACTATTCCCTATTACTACGTTCAGAGAATACTAACATAATAGATTAGATACCTCTTTGAATCTAACAATATTGGGATGCTTCAATGATCTATGGTTCATGATTTCCCTTTGCACGTGTTCATCAATCTGGAACATTGAGAAAGCCACTCAATCAACCAGAAACAAAAAACCCACACTAAAAAAAATAACTAAATCAATAAAAATATCAAAAACAAAGGAATGAAAAGGTCAAGGAGAAAGAAGCACACCTTCTGGCCTCTCTCAATAAACTTAACAGCAAAGAGTTCTCTGGTCAACTTATCCTTAACCAGCTTGGCTACCCCAAAATTCCCAGACCCTATAGCCTTCAAAATCTCATACCGCTCCATAGTTTCAAAAAAACTCCAAAAGAAGACCACCCAAAGCAATCTCTCTATCTTCACCCTACGCCTCCCCGTTTACTCGACGAACAGGAAACCCAGAGCACCGATACGTTAACTTATCACAAGCTTCTTCGGGTGTTGCTCGTGGGTTCTCATCATTTAAGTCATTTAACACAAAACAAATCCCACAGATTGACTGCAGTGAACGATGAAGAGACAGTGAGAGAAAAAGATGGAGAGAGACAGAGACAGAGACAGAGATTTGACACGTGGAAAGTATGGTGAAGATCAGAAGGGAGAGGTCAGGCGGTGTGGGAGGGTAAAGAAAATTCTTTGCCCGAGACAGATAATAGATTGGCCACAGCCATGTTGACGACTGAGCATCATTGCTACACGCCAAAGTTGGCTGGCATGGATTTTGTGGAAGCCCCATTTATCTCCTGTAAAAAGGAAGCCATACCTCTTTTGTTTTCTTTTGAACTTTTTCCAAATTCGATGGTAAAAAGTTTTGACTCGATCTATTCTTCGCAAAATTTTAGCCGTTAATCTATCGTACATCCAATGGATCTATGAGGATCCTTAATGGTGAAGTTTTCCTTTCTGTGGGTCGGGCCCAAGTACTTGACTGAGTCGCATGCCGCACCTGCTCCTCTTACCAGATTTCAATATTATATAATTTGCTAAATTTGGTATGAAATTTGATTAGCTGGGTTTTGTGTAAAATCCTATTCCTTCAAAGTCCACTGTATAAGTATATGCGATTTATCTAAAAAATTTAAGTAGATAAAAAATAAAAAATATAATTATTTAATTAATATTTTAATACCATTATTTAGTGTGAGTTCAAACTCTTTAAGCGAAACTCAACATTACAATATATAATTAAAATGAAAAATAAATTGATGAAGACAATATTCGTTCTGCTGAGCAAATGTGTTGTGTTATTTACGATTTAAAGGGGTTAGCCCATTAACATCATTTGGGACCAAAATGCTTGGAATAAAGTATATAATATGTATAACGTATCCCACGGTCCATCCAAATCATAGTCAAATTGCCACTTCCCTTATGGCAATGGTAGCTACAAGACCCGTCCATATTCCACAAAAAACCAACATTCATTGCTTCTCACCAAAATCTTTGGGGAAACCTACATAAAATTAATTTGCTCCCTCATTTACAGACCAACGTGATTCCTGCATGACTATATATATATATATATATATATATAGTAGACTTGGGTGGCCACCCTGTATTTACATTCACATATATGTATACTGATTAATTTTATATAGTAGACTTCTGTACAATTGAAGTGACAGTAAAAATTATAAGTTTTTTTCTTTTACGAGCTTTGATTCAATGGCTTTTACTGTCACGTCATTCAGTTGTATAATAGTCATAAAAGAGTCTACTAAATAAAATTTCTAATATACCCTACACATATAATGGGCCTATTGCATACTACGTCATGCCGGCCCAACTCAAGAAAGGTCATCTTGGGTGACAATTCGAGGCCCAAGGTAAGGTGCTCCAATAACAACGAGATCATCTGGGAGAACCCTTTCCTCGAGAATAGCATAGCCTGGACCACAACGGACGGATGTGATTTAAAGGAAGCAATTAAACCCCACCCTTCAAAAGAAAATATTTTTACAAAAAGGAATTAAAGTGGATGGGTGATTACCAGGAAGAGAAGGGATAGGGAAGTCTGAGAAATAAGTGGAAGGCCTTCCAAGTTCTTCAGAGTAGGGTGGAGACAACACATCCAAGATAGCACAAGGAGTCAACGCAGCGAAAGAATGAATGTTGCCACCACTTCCTGGAAAGAGCACAGAAGCTTCACATGGCGCCTTCAAAATCCCATCTACCACACTGCCCGCCAATCCATCTGCACCCACCATTTTAGCAGGACATAACAATCATCATCAGCAGCAAACATGTGCCAAAATCATTGATCAACACACATAAAAGTACGGCAAATTTGTATTCACATATCAGGTTCGGATCATATTAAAATATGAGTATAAGACTATATAAGTTAATCGTAATTTGATTAATTTAATTAAATGAGTCAACTCCTTAACCCTAACCCATTAATTTTATATTGGGTTTATCGTACGTATCAGGTTTGTAGGTGGTGTCGAAAATTGCCAGCCTTATGTGTCAGGTTCGGATTATGTAGATGCATGAGTATATATAAGTCAATTCTAATTAAATTGGTCAAACCTATTAACTATAACCTGCTAATTTTGTGTCATACTCGTAGTTCGTATAAAAAATTGTCAGCTCTACGTACAAAAAAAAAAAAAAAAACAAACAAAACAAAACAAAACAAAAAACCAAAAAACCTAATTATGTTTCACATGGAAACTCATTGTTACCATCACGTATTTGTGGAACTTCTATGTGTTAGTTGCTATTATTTCTCGTTTACTCTATAAATTAGAGCATAAGAGTTCCACTAAAGTGTTCTAAAAGGGTAATTTCTTAAAATTAACTTGGAAGGCGGTGCCATGCATTTAGGTAGACATGAAAAAACAGAAAATCTTCATGGTTTCTTACATGTTTGGCAGCCAGAATTCACAACTTTCACCCAATCGTAAGCTTTGACATAAACAGAACCGTAGAGGAGTTTGCTCAAGACCGTCATCCGAGGGTGATCATGAAGAGGAAAGATCGCGCCTGCTGGGAAGCAAAACACGCCTATCTGCGACCATAAAACTAAATCACCTTACTACCTCGTACTGCTAACTGGCTGGCTTTGTTAAATTCAACAATATATATTGTGCTACTTTCATAATCTACGTACATAGCATATTGAAAGAAAGGAAAATTTAATAATAATTAAACATGTTTCCACTTACTGAGAAATTGTCGCATTCATGAATATGAATGTAAGTGATGTTACAGACGCCTTGCCCACGAATCAATCCCTCGACACTTGTTGGGCTTGATGGCGGAGATTCACAGAACCCAAATTCATCAATCCCAAGATCTATGGCTTTTGTTTTGTCTGCATACAGGCAGTCACGATTAAAAAAAAAACAAGGAAGATTTTTCTATTATAGTATATATGAGGATTTTATAATCGATGAAGGCGAATATATACCTAGGAGATTTCTCAGCCATTGAATTTGTTGGAAAGTTGGAAGCTCTTTCTGAGAAAATACAGCGTTACAGGCATCATATATCATTTGGATTTTGCTCCTCTCCATTGTGCAGACCATTTCCATGGCTTTTGTTTTTCTGGGTAGGAAAATTAACTGGTTTTGTATGATTTTTATCCCCTTATCAGTGATGATGATGATGATGACTATATATAGCGAAAAAAGCGAGAAAACGGCTCAGAAAAAAGAAGTCAACGAAACCTGGGGCTTGCGTTGAGTTCCACATTACAGTGGGCTTCTTTTATCAAATAGGAATTTTTGTTACGGGGAGCCATAAATCAATCAATTTGTGCACACAATATTATTATCTGCCCTATGTTTAAAGGTAAAAGTAGGCTGTAGGCTGTAGGTAGAGAGAGAGTTGAAAGGTGAGTGCCATTTCCAGCCGGAGTTTGTCTCAGCTTTAAACACTTGGCATGTAATAATGATGATAAAAAAACACGTAATCAAATTGATAGCGTAACCAACGGATAGATTGACTCACTCGAGCTCCCCTTCTCTCTCTGTCCCGGTCCTTTTGATTTGATTCCAGCTAGAGCTAGTTGAATGCTGCCATCTCTTTTAGTACTTTTACCATGGATGGCATAGCTTGTTTCTTTTCTATTTGACTTCAGTTTTTTTTTTTTTTTTAATCACTAGACTTCAACAAGCAATAATGATCGTTGAGCGTATTTCGTGAATAAATTGAAATAAATAAAGTTATGACAATTATTAAAGTGCATGTCACCATAAAGAAATTTATGTGGCACGAGAAGGATGGATGGTGTTCGGAATTTATTTCATCTAAGAAATTATTTGTGAAATTATAATTAGAAATGATTCTTTTATTAATTATTTCTTGATGAGAGGAATGACTAAGAAAAAATTTTAATTGATGGCCCGTAACTTAGCTTGTAAATACGAAGTCTATATATTTCATCAATTTGAGCATAGGTTAGAAAACACTTCTTGCCAAAGTTCTTTGATTTACTTAAACAAATATGGTTGAAAGTAATTCTAAATTTTTTTACAATGTATTACAGCACACTATTATTTTGTGTGCTAACAACGATGTAATGTACCCTTTACCAGATAACCATGGCTTTCTGCTATTAAATCGGATTTGACTTTTTTAAGAACTTGAATTAGCATAGGTAGTTTGGAAAACCAATTATGAAATCCCAAAATGAAGCTTCACCCATCGGACTATGTTTGGCAAGTTGTTTTTCTTCTCTCTCAAAAATGTTAAATTCATTTTTTTTCACATTATCAAACAACTTTATTCACTTTTCTCTTACAAGAAATTCAAAATTTCTTTCACCTTTATATTACATCAATTAATTCATTTCTCATTTCTTTTCAAAACTCTTTACCAAACATATTGTGAGCATAGATCAACCATGGAAGAAAATATGGTGTGTCATCACATATCTGCCATGCAACGTGTTGTAAAGAGAGTGTTTTAAAAAGATAGAGAAAGGTCAGGCCATGAAGAAGAAAATGAAAGGTCTCACCCTTTCTTTATCTAAAACTTTCTCTCTACAACTCAAAGGCAGTGAGACCCCATATATAGATCTTCCATGGAATTGTATCACCAAAACAATGTCTTCCCACTCCACTCATTCCTCACAAAGATGCATTGACGGGAATTGAGAGCGGGTAAACATGGAAGAGGAAGAAGAAGGATGCAGCCTTTTATGCCATTAAGGAAAAGGGTGTTGGGTTGATGAAGTAAATTTTAAGATTCTGGCCGTTAGATTTAATTTTCAATGGGAGGCGAGTCAATCCCATGATATAAGGCATGATTACATTATTAATAAGTAAACTTAATTAGCTTCAAAGCTTTAGACTTATATCTAATTGATAATTTGGTACCAAAAATATCTTAAAACTCTTTGTAGTAAGCTGTTATCAAATTGATCATTCTGCCCAATTCCATACAAATTCTATTCTTCCTTTTTTTTTTATGAAGCCTTGATAAAATTTCAATTTTATCCCTAATAAAAATTATAGAAATATCACATCATAAACGCGAAAAAGAAAGTCCAAGAAGAATATGTTGGCCACTCCTCTTTTAACTTATGACCCCACTCTAAAGGGAGTAGCTCAAGCCATCTCCTCACCCCCTTCCCGCCTAAATAGTGGGTGGCCATGGGTTGGGCCTTACAAAATTGGCCAGAAGGATCAAGTTGATAACGAAGCTTACCATAGGGAGTTTAAGATAATTTTTATGCTCTAGGGATCAATTTGATATAAACCTAAATCTCAATGACTAGTTGCATAACTTTTCCTATTAATAATTATGAGATTGTACAATTAATTGCATGTCAAAGGGTTGAACAATAGGCCACAAATCAAAATCAGTCGGCCCAAGAATAATTTATTCTTTTTTTTTTTTTTTTTTTTTTTTAGGTTTTATTTGTTTCCCACTAAACCATTCAGACGATCACATAATGATAATACTTGGGTATGTTTGGAAACGGTTTCAAAAGTACTTTTTTTTCTTTTTTTTCAAAACCAAAATCACATTTTTCTCAAAACATTTTAACAAACATTTCACTTTTTAAAACACAACATAATTTTCAGAAAAACAAAACACAAAACACATTTTAGAAAACTCTTCTCATAAGTCATAAGAATAGTTTGTGAAAGCAAGTGCTTAATTTGTCTGACATGGGGCCCAACTTATTATTCATTAAAAGATTGAAAAAAGAGAGAGATGGCCACCCGACTATCCCCAACGCAATCACCTCAACCAAAAAACAGGTGGCCACACCGCCCACTATCTCCATTTTTTTAAATTTTTTTTAATTCTAATTTTTATAAATAAGAAATCAAACTATTAAAGGAGTTGAAAATTATTTTTTTAATTTTCTTAAAATAAGCATATTTAGTATTTATTTCTTTAAAACACAATACTTTTCAAACAATTTTTAGTAAACCCTGTAAAAAAAAAAAATTTTAAAAAAAAAAAACTATAGTCCCCATCAAAAGCACTTTTCAATTTTATATCACATAAAAAAAAAATTAATCAAAAAACAAAATACTTTCTAAAAACTTTCTTAAATAAAAAAACAAATACTTTCTAAAGCCATTAAACTTACCTCCCGAGTTCTTTCTTTTTCTCTTCCTTCTTACAAAGTAACAAAACAGACTAGACTTCTTTCTCTTTCTCTTCCCTCTCCATCCCCTAGGCCTTATCGATCATCATAGAAATACGGATACATTGAATGCAAGAGACTATTGACGTTCAAAAGGTCTCTAACAATTATGAGCTGCATCAATCAGTTAATGACAATTACCAGATCACATGTCAAACTGTGTGGACCACCTAGGCAAACACAGATGCCAACTGTCGACACTAAGAAAGTCATACAAACCATGTTCTGACTGCGTGCATCTTTTTAGAAAAAGTGATTTTAAAATATCACCAAACCACGAGTCCTTGATGGGTTATGCCTCTTCTTTACAGGCAGAGTAATGGCTCACAAGCTTCAGCCTCCGACACTAATCTAAAGTTCATTGGATGCCCATCACGATTCAAACAAGGTAGTTGGTTCCAACCAAAGTAATTATACAAGCCTAGAAGAATCTTTTGACAAATTGTAAGTGATAAACAAAATCTAACATCCAAAGCAAGAGTCACCAATGCTACGGACCCAAGGAGAGTGGACTGTACTAGTACTAGAGTGGGGATAACCATCAAGGACAAGCAGTAATGGACGAAATTGCAAGCAAAACCAATTAACTATGGCTCATGGGGGTAGACTGGAAGCAATCATCAAACATCCAACAAACATTTCAATGCACCTTCTGATCAGACTAACGCAAGACGTACCCATTTGGATGCATCAATCAACTTCCCTCAAGTAGAAAACTAAAAACATGAGGAAGCTAATGACAGAAAATATATCTTTTCAAATGCCCAATACAGAAAAAGCATCAATATCTTCAAGAAAATAAGGTGCATCCAGAAACACATGCAATTTGATGGACAAGCTAAAAGGACTCAGAATGGCCACCATTTGGTAACAATAAACAAGAATTCCTAAAAACTCAGAATAGCAGTGGAATTAGTAACAAGCACCTTCTCCCATCAAAAACACATAGAGGAGAGGTTCAACTCTAATCCATAGCCCAATGCGCTTAGTGCTGTTCGTCATCACGCTTGGGTGCTTCTTTGATCTCATCCGCACCATCATCCTACATCAAAGCCAGAAATAAATCAGAATCAAAATATAAGTAGATAAAAACAAGACTGAGGCAGTGGGGAAAAAAAAAAAGGTATAACCAAAAAGGATCAAGTTCCAAACCTGCATGTCGGAGCTCCAAAGAGTAAGGTTATCACGGAGAAGTTGCATGATCAAAGTGCTATCCTTGTATGACTCCTCGCCCAGGGTATCCAACTCAGCAATTGCTTCATCAAATGCCTGATTGGCACAGGAAATAGCAGTGATGGGTAACACATAGATTGATAGAGCATTCAAATTAATATATTGGTCAAAACAACACAAATCATAAGATCCGACAAAAGAGATCTTATCATAGATTTGATTCACTCGGAAACTAAACATAACGTTAGATAAGAGAATAATTCAATTCAATCAACAATAGAATTTTACATTTTCTAACTCACACATACACATACACATACAGTTCAGGTTCCCAACCTGTTTAGCAAGATTGCAAGCACGATCAGGGGAATTCAGAATCTCATAGTGAAACACAGAGAAGTTCAGAGCAAGTCCAAGCCGGATAGGATGGGTAGGAGCCAGCTCAGTGTTTGCGATATCCTGCAGACACAAAACGGATTTTAGGAGCTACATAACACAGAAAAATCAGTAGGAATGCGATAAGAACTGTAATCATGAAGGAACATAAAAATCAAGCACATAATCAAATTACAAATATAATAATATATCATCAATAAAACCAAAAAAAGAAAACAATTCGCAAAATTCTGTGAACGAAACAAAATTTGTTACCAAATTAATTTAAAATAGTAAGTAAAATTTTCCATAACAACCGAGATAAAGAAAACGCATTCGCATAATCCACGCTCAGACATTCATTTGAAAAAGGGGAAAAAAATTGATATATCAAAATTTATCATAAACATAGTCAAATATCCAAACTAAGTGCCAAAGTAGATCGAAACACAGACAAAGATACCAGATCTGCACTTCAAGATCACGAACTATGTAATGAGAGACGCACAATATATTGGAAGACGAAAGAGAGAAACGGAAAAGCCTAACAAAAAAGCAACGACGAGGAAAAAGAGTGACCTGAGCGGCTTTGTAGGCAGTGAGGGTGCTCTCGGCGGCCTCCTTGCGGTCGGCTCCGGTCTTGAACTCGGCGAGGTACCTGTGGTAATCGCCCTTCATCTTGAGGTAGAAGACCTTGGAGTCGCCGGAGGAGGCGGAGGGGATGAGGCGCGTGTCGAGGAGCTTGAGTATACCGTCGCAGATGTTGGAGAGCTCCGACTCGATCTTGGACCGGTAGTCGCGGATCGTGGCCACGTGGTCCTCGTTGCCGCGGCTCTCCTCCTTCTGCTCGATTGAGGAGATGATGCGCCAGGAGGCTCTACGCGCTCCGATCACGTTCTTATAGGCCACCGAGAGCAGGTTCCGCTCCTCCACGCTCAGCTCCTCGCTCTCCACCGCGGCTGTAACCTTCTCCATGAACTCCACCATCTCCTCGTAGCGCTCGGCCTGCTCGGCCAGCTTCGCCATGTAGACGTTCTCCTCGCGAGCTGAGGGTGTCACCGCCATTTCTTGGTTCAATCACAGAAACAGAGAGATCAAAAGAGAGTGAGAGATGAGGAATTAGATGGTTAGATCTGAGTTGCGAGAGTTTTTATGCTAAATTGGGGGAGGGGACGGGTGGGTTTTCTTGGGGGTAGTGGGAACGATAATTGCGTTGGGAGGGGATGGATGTGGGCCGTTGGATCCACAGGACCAGGGAGGTAGGGGTTGATTGAGGGAAGAGGGGTGTCAGGGTGGTGTGGTTTCGTTTCGTTTTGTTTTTGTTATTTGGCAGCATCTTTGAATAAATCAAATCCATATGTAATACTGTTTAGAATATATATTATTAGAGGGAAAATTACAGATACTTCTCAAATTAATATTTATTAATTTGCAATTTGCAATCTCCTTTTGAATTAAAGAAAGCATCAATATCTCTTCTAAATTATCAAAAATTTACCATTTACTTTTTTTGTCAGGCAAAAAGATAAAAATGCTTTCAATTTTTTTTTTTTTAATAAAACAAAAATACTCCTAAAAATTCAAAAGAAAAAAAAAATTGGAAACTTTTTATTATTATTTATTTAGGGTATTTTGTTATTTGTGAGACATTGTAATTTTTTATAATTTTAAAAGAAGTTGCAAATTAAATTTTTTATTATTATTATTATTTTTTCAGATGAAAGCGGGAGAAGGGGAAAAGGGGAAAAATTGAATGTTAATTTGAGATAAATATGAATACATTTTCCATTATTATTTTAACAAAGATTGATAGGTTGGATTGATATGAATTATTAATGGTGTTAACTGGTGTACATCAGCCTATAAATATTTTTAAAAAATCAATAAAAAAAAAACTCTTTTGACCATCTATTTCACGTAAAACCATTTTCTTTCTTTTTCTTTCTCCAATCTATCTATCAAGTTAATTTTCCCTCTTATTCTGATTTGTTTAATAAGCATCCGCCTTTAGATTTTATATATTTTTTATATCTCTATTTTGAATTTTATTTGTTCGTTGACTCATGGGAAATCTCGCAATGCTTTTTTCTTTTTTTATCTCGGAAAAAAATAAAAGAAAAGATGATGAGAAATGTGGGATTTTTAATGCAAGGCTACTTTTTTCCTTTTTTTTAATATTGGGGTCTCGACAGGGCTAAAAGTAGATAGGCATAGACCAATGGTAATGGGATTCAGGCCTTGTTGACCTTCAGATCAACCACCAAGGGAGGCCGATGGATCATTGAGCCGCCTTTGCAACAACACCTCGTGTAACCCCTGGGCCGCAGGAGAAGATGGTTGGTCTAGAGAAGGCCCAAACTGCTTCAAAAGTAAATGATAGTGTTCTATACCAGAGCATATTATTACCAACAAAAAGGAAATCAAATGGTAGGCTCACCAAACTCTATTATTATTATTATTATTATTATTTGCTATTTTTGTGAGTTAAATCATTAAAAATCACAACAACAACAAAATACTCTCCAGCAGCCTCATCAAAATAGTATCTAGAGTATATTAAGATCTCGTTGGAATTAGCCCATATCCAATGTTCACTCAATTGGGCCCTGAGATTAGCCCAATGAGGGTAAAGCAGAAAGAACGGGTGTAGAGAATAATGGCCTTGCCATATCATCCCAACCACCCTAATATTCTCGGCGGAGGGCTAGGCAGCAGTTGCTACCATCAGAGGGCGAGAACCTAATTCTAGTATTCCCTTGTGCCCACGCGTTACCGGTAAACAAGCCTAAGCAACCATGAGGAGAGAATAAAAACTTCGAATAAATTGAAAGAAATCAACCAATTTGGGTATTCTCCTACACGTTATCACAATCACTTTAGCTAGACAGATATTCTACTTTTCATTCTTCAAAAGTTTTCTATCATGACTTAAGCTTCAAAAACTCTCCCCGCCGACATCTTCGTGCTTACTTCCTTCTTCCCTTGCAAGCATTATTGACCCAAGTTTCGGGTACATGCGTTTATGCATCTATTGATATGTGAATTTTTACTGTCAAGGCGCGTGGAGCCTACCACCTTCGGGTAAACGTAGGCAATTGGGACTTGTCCTACACTTCAAATAAACTGATAGAAATCAACCAATTTAGGTATTCTCCTACACTTTATCACAATCACTTTAGCTAGATAGATATTCTACTTATCATTCTTCAAAAGTTTTTTATACTGACTTAAGCTTCAAAAACTCTCCCCGTCGACATCTTCATGCTTACTTCCTTCTTCCCTTGCAAGCATTATTGACCTAAGTTTCGGGTACATGCGTTTATGCGTCTATTGACACATGAATTTTTGCTGTCAATGCGCATGGGGCCTACCGCCTTCGGGAACACATAGGCAGTTGGGACTTGAATTTTCTATCGATGTTTTTTTGTTTTCGTTTTACTAAAATTATCATATTTACAAGCTGGGTTTGAAGAAAGGTTTTCCATTTTTCCTTGAATTCCCACCGCTAGAAATTTCATACCATAAAAACTATGAAGGCAGGTTTCCCTTGTCCCCACATTTGAGAACATAATCAACAGCCACGAGAGACCCTCACTGCTAAATCCTTGTTAGAGATTACAGGTATATTCCTAAACAGCAAGAGCAATATCGAATCAAAGAAATGAGAGCTTTACTTTTCTGTAACTGCTGAAAATTCTTTCAAACTGTTGGAGCAAAATGGTTATCGCCAGAGGATGTTCATAAGTAATATACAACATGATCCTTATGTCCTGTCATCAATATTATTATAGACTAACAAGCATAAAATACATAAAGGGTATATCTTCAGTGTACAGTATACTTCACCAAGTGAATTGAAAATCAGTTTAAGAAAAAATAACACCCAAAAAAAAAACAAAAAAAGTAGAAGTAATTAAGATATTAGTCCATAAAATAGATATGATTATCACAAATTATGAGAGTTTGGATCCATGAAGACAAGTAATAGAGAAAAGAGATATGATAGAATCAAACCCCGACAGAATAGAGTTTCTCCAGAGAATTATGCATTAAATCTAGCTGGATAGAGTTTCACCACAAAATTAGAATCATGAATTAAACCCCGGCTCAATAGAGTTTCACCACAACATTGTCAGAGTTATATCCATAGGACCAGATCATGACATCAATCATGTGACGTAATTGAATATCTTACCTCAAAGGTAGAGAGAACTCTGGAAATCATGAACCATTAAATCAAGAACAAGAAAATGTCAAGTGATCCACAGGTGGAGTAATGCTATATACTCAACTCCACCTAACAACATTTTTTTCAAATGTAGACCCTACCAAAAACACTTCTCACTTTTATCTCCCATCAAAAACACTTTTTGAATCCAAACACCAAAAACACTTTTCAAAACTCTTAACAAACATACCCATAACCTTCACAAAAGGCTCCTTTCTCCTGAATTTCAAGTATAAAATAGATACCCAAATGGTGCACTTCAGAACTTCAAAACAACATAAGAACGGACCTTAAACAATCAATAACACAAGGATAATTAATTATAACTCTTTCTCTTACCTAACCACAGGTCTTAACCAAACCTGATCATTTGTCACAAGACTCACATCGTTAAGCCATCCATTCCATTGCTTCACCGAGCATTGAAAGCCTAAACAGTCAAATCTTTGGAGCAGGTGAAAAGTTTATAGAGCATAAAACATATATCCACAAACATGTTATTACTATAAAATAGTCTTCCAAGTGGACCACATAGAGCTTGAAAACAAAATGTAGTTCTCTGTTCTCCCCTAAAAAATTGACAACATAACTGATAATTAGATTGATCACTTTCTCTCACCCAACTATAAGTACTAACCAAACCTAATCATCAGTTACAATCAACCTTATTATTAAGCAAAAACCTTAGCTCAGCTCCACCCAACCTTACAAGCCTCGTAGCATAAACATGAGAAGTGGGACGTACTTGGTAATAGCAGCCAATGGGTTACACTGTCTAGTCCCTCTTCATTCCTCTGCTACACACGTCCAAGCAGAGGGGTAATAGTTCACCATGTACTTTTAAAAGCAGTCGTCCTCTGGAGGGACAACTTCATCTTCTACCACTACTCGTGGCATGTGACTTCCACGGAGAGTGACATGTGATACGTGGCAGAGCAAGATTGACAATAGCAACTACAGACCAGTAATCTTTATGTTAGGCAGATAATTAATTGACATTAAAAGTAGCCCTTCACTTGACAGACAGCTAAGTCTTAGGCATGCTACTCTTATCCTCTAATCCCAGTCCTATTAGGAACAACACTACTCAATCTTAGCCTCTGAAATTATTATTACTCCCATATCTTTCCAAATCTTCACAATGATTAGAAATTTCCATATAACAAAAAGTTCATCGAAGTCTAGACATAGCTAGCATTAGATCGTATTGTAAGAAACCTAAAAGAAAAACATATAAAACCATCAACATAAGTAAATCTCTTGTTCTGCAAGAAGATCTAATAGGTGTTGATCTTATATCTAGCATTGATAAAGTTGAGCATCACTCCAGTCATATCATGTACTGCTAGCACTACAAAAATTGTTGGTAACTTCAACACCATGTATTTATAACTTCCCAAGTCCTATAAGCATCCAAGTCAAAAGGCAGAATCATCATACAAGAGCAAGAGCCCACCAAGCACGGCAAACTCTAAAGCCCTGTGTCGTATTGCCAAATGGATATCCCTCAAATAATCAACAACAAAGCTTGTCTACCACAACTCAACCACAAAGAGCTAAGCTCTCTTCTATGTACCTACTTCCAAATGCCATCCCTCCAAACTCGGGCTTGGCAAAGCTAGTTGACAACTTTACATCAATTAAGACCATTCCACTTACCCTATAAAGTGCAACCAATCAATAAACCGCCCCCTCTATAAACTGCTACAGGTGTATCATAGGAGGTAGCCAGTACAATCAACACGACACCATTAAGAAGAGAAGTCTGACCATATGTGGTAATCAAAGAAGCTAAAATTTTCTTTTTATAAATTTTAGCTTGGCACCCAATTCCTAAGATGTCATACTTAAGTCCAAATATAGTGCAGGTGATATGGCTAACGGTTATCCAAATTGCCAAACAAATTTAATCCACACATGCGAAAAAACTCAATCAGCAAAGACAAATAGAAAATTGAGTGCATAGTGATTTTCACAAGTAAATAGCCAACTCATAACAGAAGCATCCAACACTAATAATTCTATAACTTCTCTTAACTTTTCTTTCCCACCCAAATATCCAACAAAACGTAAAAAACAAATCTAGGGTTTCTCCTTTTTCACATGTCGTTCTTATGAAATTTACACAAGAAGCTCTAAAATTCACCAGCGGTGGACAATGTTTCTTATCCAACTACCACCGGTTGAATAACGCCTAAGCCCCCCCAATCATTTACAAAACCATAGAAACAAAAACCTCAAATCTAAAACGACATCGTTGTCGCAGAGATGGATTACCTGAAGACGGAAGCAACTCAGAGAGCTCTCCATCTAGGGCTCGGCACCGGCACAGTGGGCGAAAGCGGGAGCTGCGGAAACCCTAGTTGACCGGACGAAGGCGAAAACAGCAGGCCTGGGGAGAGCAAAGGGTACGGTGACCGCGGTGAATTCAAACAACCGAATGGAAGCGGTGAGGTCGGCATCGGGAACTGCGGATATGACGGTATCGATGCCGATGTCGGCGGGGGAAGCATCCCCTGCTGCGGCGGTGGAAACTGCTGATGCTGATGCGACATCGGCGGAGCCGAATTGTGCCAGCGCGGCGAGACCAGAGGGGCCAACGGTGAGAATCCGGAGAACTGCTTAGGATTGGAATCGAAGGTGCAGACTGTATTCTGTAGGTACCGCATGTAGGCCGAGACGGGCGATTCGGCCGCCGCGTGAACGCTCGGGAACGGCGGCAGAGGCGACAGAGGCGTTACGGGCCGTCCGAGCTGACCGAAGCTGGAATTCGCGGCGGTTATGGGGATGGAAGTGTTCATAGCTTGCGGCTGTGGAGGGGGACCGCCGCCGTTTAGCAGGGGAGGGGGGCGATTGCTAACGTGCGCCAGGGGCGGAGGTCGGATACGCTGGAGGCGAGAGCTGGGAGGCTTAGGCGCGTGGATAGGCGGCGGCGTCGAGAAGCGCTCGTGGGCCGGGGAGCCCGTGAGCTTCTGGACGACGTCCCTGAAGTCGTTCTTGTTGATGTTATACACCGGCGGCTGATGCTGCTGGACCGGCGGCTGCGCCTGTGACGGCGGTTGTGATTGTTGGTGATTGTCATGATTATCAACAAGATTTTGAGTTTGGTTGTGGGGATCAAAAGGGGGTTTTTTGATGATGGGTTTGGAGATCTTGTGGGAGAGCTTGTTGAGGTGTCTGAGGTACTGCTCTCTGCTGGTATTATTATTACTAGTAGTGGTAGTGCTGCTACTAGTAGTGGTTGTGGTAGAGTCTGCAGAGGATTGACAGCTTTTATCCATCATCTCTCTTTCTCTCTCTATAGATCTCTCTATATGTATCTATCTATCGCAGTGGCGCCTCTGTGTTTGTGTATATCTTGGTCTTGTGGGGATAAATCTTCTTCTTATGGCAGTCGGCGAGTAGGGACAGAAGGGGGGGGAGGGGGGACTATGTAGAAAATTATCAATATTTGGAGATAAAGAGAGATATGGTCCGAGGACTTTATCAGCATTTCTACAGCGAAAGAGAGCGGTAAAATATGAATACCAAATCAAAAGATGTAAAAAGATGTAATATGTCTGTCTCTGTCTCTTCCATCTCTTCTCGTGCCGACGCTTAAAAGAAGAGAAGAAGAAACATTACCCGTAAAAGAAGGCACGCTATAGTTTCTCTCTCTCTTTCACCATATCATCTCATAAATTATTGGAATGTTATTCACTAGAATGATGTACAATTCTCGTATAATTGTGACGAGTGTGGGTGAAAAATTAATCATTTTTTTTTTTTTTTATGTAAGAATTAATTTTACTTTTTATGTCATTATTTCTTTTTTTTCTTAATAATCCCGATGGTAAAATAGCGTGAGTTTTTTTTTTTTTTTTTAACATGTTCACGTAAAAAAAAATGAGAAGAATTCGAATTAATCACTTTTACATCATGAGACGTGAACTACTACCTATTAAACTATCGAATAGGATGAAAAAACGTGAGAGTTAAGTTGGTAGCTTCAACAAGGTTTTTACTTTGAGGTTCACGGACCACCGAAGTTTCAAAAATCTGGTCAAAGCTCGGAACCCATTTCTTTCTTTAAGCAGGGGTATCTCTCTTTAACACACATGGGCCCAGGATTATACTTTAATCATTTGAACCTTTGTATTTCTGACTTCTGTGCACCCTTTTGACCCATCCTGCGGCCACAATTCGATCAACCGCACAGATTTTTTAACATTGATGTATGTATTACGTCCAACGTTTTGTGGTCTAATTAAGCTCTCGCCAGTCGCCTCCAAGATGCTTAATTGCTTGACTGCGATGCAACAATAATATCCACCCACCCAGGCAGAGCCAGGTCCCATATAATATATCGATTGGAGGATTGATTAATTAAGGAGTTTTAAGTTAAAAATGTAATTAGCGTTGTTAATTTGTTAACTACTTCCAAATGCTTTGATCTGGTCAAATGTGAGACGAAACGTTACCCAAAAATTCAACTGATCAGTTGCAACTTGGCACCATCCTATCTTCTCGTTGGTTGTCGTCTTTTAAAAGCCAAAAATAGAGAAAAAGCTGCATAAAGTCAAAAAGGATTGTACATCTACTGTCTTCATCCTCAGCCTCAAATGCTTTTTTTTCTTTTTTGTTTTTCCTTCGAATAATCGTGTCGGAATAATTGTGTCCCGTACTCTTCAAAGATTTTAGGTGGTGTTTAATTTACGTAATCGTTTGTTTGGAGAGTTTTGTCGGGCGTTTTCTTAAAAAAAAATTAAATAGTAATAAAAAATAATTGATATGAGATACAAATAAGGTAAAAATTATTTATTTTTTTATTTTTAGAGAAAAATGAAAGACTAATGTTTAGAAGCAATGGCACATTTGTAATTTACAACAACACTATTTGGGGATGAATTTTGAAAATATTACTGCTCGGTAGCACCGCTCAAAGTAAAAATATATATATATAGATTTGATAATAGTCGGGGACGGATGGCCACCCCCCACCTCATAAGGAAAAAAAAAATTGCATATTGACTCTTAACAACACAATTTATTGGCTCTTGATTCTTGTCCATACTAAACTCTGCCTTTGTCCTTAATAGTAATTTTAAAAACATATAAACTTTAAAAAAAAAAAAGAAAAAAGAAAAAAAGAAGAAGTGAAAATATGAAGATAATCATATTAGGCATCACATTCTTAAAAACAATGAGAATAATGTTACGTTCAACAACAATAGTAATTGCATGTCTAGCATTAGTAGTAGATGCACGACTTAATAATAGATGCACATGTTAATAACAATAGTTGCACATCCAGTAGTAATAATTTATGTGTGTTGTACGCCTGTCAGTAACAATAGTTGCGCATCCAATAATAATAGTAGTTGTGCATTCAATAGTAATAATGAATGTGTGTTGCATACTCGTCCGTAAAAATAGTTGTGTGTCCAACCGTAATAGTAGTATCACGTTTAGTAGTAATAGTAGATATGCATTGTGCTTCCATCAATAGCAACAATGACAAGTCCAATAATATTGATAGTAATAATTTTGTGAGTGAAGATCATGGCAACTTCACTAATTGTAATAATTATAACTTTTTCTCTTCCAGTATTAAGTGGGAAAGTACGCTTAACAAACCTATAAATAAACTATCAAGTGAAGTAGAGAATATGTTTTTTGTATTCTGAATGTGTATTGTATTATGACTATGTTTGATTTAAATGTTATTTCACATTATTATTTGCTTGCAAGTGAATTGAAAATGTATACTATGACATGGTGTTGAAAAGTAAAATGCTAGGGATTTTCAGTTTTGGTATTTACTATGAAAGAAAAGCCTCTCTCATTTTTACATGAAGAAAATAGCCGCAAAAGCGCATTGTATATGGTGTTTAGGTTATAAGTGAATGAGTTACGTTTATATTATAGGTTTGGTGTTCTATTTAAAGTTTATAAAATGAGTTAATGGTTTAAAAATAAATAATAAAATACATGACAAATTTTGCTTCATATTTTGGCAATAGTAGTAGCACCACATGGATTATACAAAATTAACGCATTTACATTTGGAAGGGCATTACGACCATTGTCTCCGGTATGCCTCTGCTGCCACTAACCACCCACAAAAAGATAGTCATCTACCTATAGAAAGTTAACGCATTTATATTTAGAAGGGCGTTACAACCATTGTCTCCAGGAGGCTTATGCCGCCACCGACCACCCTCAAAAGGATAGTAGTCTACCTATGAGAGAGATGACAAATATGAATAATTTTTCTTTTGGTGCTAAAAAAGATTTTTTTTTTTTTTTTTTGGGGAGGGGGGGGGGGGGGGGGGGGAATGTTATTTTTATAAGTTTAGATATTTTAAAAAAACTAATTAAAATCCGATTCCTATCAATTTTTATAAATTTAGTCATTTTCATTTGGTGATATATTCATTTCAATTCCTATTCCTTTAAAAAAGCATTGAATTCATATGGCTTGAAGTCTTCCCCTCGTCTAAAAGGGATTTTCTTTTTTTTTTTTTGAGATATGGGATTTTCTTTTTTTAAAGCTTGAGAGTCTTGGAAAAAGACTACGGATTCTTAAGCCATGGAGACTTCCGACTCAGATTGGTGCATTTGACCACCATAAGACTCATAAAATAAAATAACGATACAATTAAATCTTCACACTTCTAACGTAAACAATCAATTGCATAATTTCACTTATTTGAAACCAGTGTAACGAATTATAACATTAATGAGATGATAAACTGTCAACATCAAGTAGTCATAGGTAGCCTACTTGTATCATATTAAGAATGATGTGGCTATTAAAATCACCATTTGATCAAAATTCAATAATGATCAATTAAAAGCTAAAATAATAATAATAATAATAATAATAATAATAGTCACAAGTAGACTACTTAGAATTACTTGTCAAAACCGGATAATGATTTATTTATTTATATTTTTTAACTAATTTGGAAATATAAAATATTCCTTTCAAAGAGTCACACACATAAATATGGACAAAAATTTTATACAAACTGATTTGTAATTAATTCATATAAACTCATATAATAAAGTGACAGTGCCCTATAACTATTAAAAATATATATGAGAAGCACATATAACTATTAAAAAAAGGGAAAATGTATAATAAATCCTTGAGTCAACCATCCAAAATTTTAATATCCTTAAGTTTTTTTTTTTCTTCAAAAATTTAGTCCCTGACTCAATTGAAATGACAATAAAATTCCTACCGTTAAAATTTTTTAACAGATGTTAGGGTAACTCAAAACACACCGTTTTACTCTTTTAAAATATTAATTTTTTTATTAATTTAATTTAAAAAATTAAATCTAAAAGTAAAAATAAAAAATAAAAAATAAAATTAAAGGGTGACCAGGGGTGGCCTACGAGCCACCCCAAACCACCCCTGGGGTGGTTCGAGCCACCCCATGGGTGGCCAAACCTCCTGGGGGTGGCCGCAAGCCACCCCAGGGGTGGTCAACTCACCCCTAGGGTGGCTTGCGGCCCCCATAGGGATTGGGTGGTGGCTAGGGGTGGTGCTGGCCACCCTTCAATTTTTTATTTTATTTTTAAAATTTTTAGATTTAATTTTTTAAATTAAATTAATAAAGAATTAATATTTTAATAGAGTAAAACGATGCATTTTGAGTTATCCTAATGTCTGTTAAAAATTTTTAACAGCAAGAATTTTATTGTAATTTCAATTGATTCAGGAACTAAATTTTCGAAAAAAAAAAAAAAAAACTTAGAGATATTAAAATTTGGAGGGTTGACTCAAAGATTTATTATACATTTTTCCTTAAAAAAAACATGTATTTCTCACATATTAAGTAACACACATCACTTTATTATATGAATTTATATGAATTAGCTACAAATCAGTATGTGTCTCGTAAATATAATCAACGAGACCATCACCCCATCGCCAATTTGGGGAATCCTTAATTTTAATTAATAGCAGGAAAAAAACAAAAATTAATTCAGGACTTCAACTACAATTGGTCATGAAAATCCATATGCGGCCTAACAAAGCAGCCCACAATTTAGTATATTGGGCCACGACTTGTAATTGTGTTGGGCTCCTTCCCATTTCACTTTCATTCTTCTGTTCTTGATGCAGATTCGGAGAACTGGGCTTCTTCTTTTTTTTCGTCTGCCTTTTGGGCTTTAAAAAACAACTGTGTTGCACTGTTGCCCATGATGTCCATTTTATTTCCCGGATGTATACTGGCTTCGAAAAAAATAATTATAAATTATAATCTTTTCTGGTATTTTTACTCATCATTCTACTTTTTTAAATTACTATTAGGTCTGTGGAATCATGTGTGAGACTCATATGATTTTACAGATTTAATGGTAATTTTATAAAGTAGAAATATCAGAGAAAAATAAGGGAAGAAATTAAGCATTTTCCTAATAATATTGGCATGTGATAAAGAATAGATATATATCTTCATGACTCCTGAGAAAGGGCATGATGTAGAGCGAAAGGAAATTAGAAGGTTAACAAAGGAATTTTTTTTTTTTTTAAGGAATTGTGTTATACAATCCAAAGAGAAGGAAAATTTCGTTGAGTCCGGTCAGTCAAGGCCAGCTCATTGCCTAGGCAAATTGGGTGATTGCCTAATGGCCGTAATAAAATAAGGTCCCAAATAATAATAGAATAATTTTTTTTTTTTTTTTTTTTTTTGACATGTTCATACAAGGGAAGGAGGAGGCGGATTCGACTTAGTGATCACCACTTCATTAGGCGTGATTCACAGCCGATTTAACTACCCCTTGAAGACATAATAATAGTATTTTCCTTTTATAAAAGAAACCTTTAAGGGTCCAATTATGAAACAGAATAGTCGATAGTCTATAATTATGGCCCCGGCCCCCAATTATGGTAAACCATAATTACAAAGAATTAAATCCTAATATATTGAAATTTTAGAGGAAATAAAAGTGAAAAATTAAAAGTGACAATATTAATGACACTTCTTAACTTAAAACCAATATTCATCCGTTAATATAATTTTTAGAATAAAGTAAATTTTATTTTGTGTGAATAAACTTTACATAAAAAGAATTGAGAGTTGCTTCTATGGGGTTGTTACACAAACCCACCATTTTGTGCTACCTAATGAGAGATTGACACATTAGCTTAGTACAATTTAAGAAAAGAAAATAAACATACCATATCACATCCATATATGTGATGTGCAGAGTTTTTAATTTTTAGTGGATTTGGACATGATCCATTATTTTTGTTTTTTTTTTTTTGCTTTAATTGTACGAAGCTGATGTGTCAATTTCTCATTGAATAGCACAAATTATGGGTTTGTGCCACAATCTTGTAGAAGTTATTCTCAAAAGGATTATATGTAATTCAACAAAAAATATGTCATCTGTTGAAATTAAATGTCTCACAACATAAATAAATTCTACATGCCATTTGGAAAAATTAAAAAAAAAAAAGAGAGTAAAAAGTGAGAAAATTAATTTTAAATAAAATAAAAAGTATTTAATTATTTAATATTCAAATATAAAAAGGCTCCACCTAAATTTGTGACTTGGGCCTCCAAATTTATTGAGCGGGCCTTGAGTTTAACGAGGGCAAATTCATTGCCTGGGTAAATTACGCAAATGCCTATGGTCCCCAGTAAAATAAGGCCCCAAATATCTACAGTATAATTAAGTTTCATTTAAAAAAAAAAAAAAAAAAAAAAAAAACCCTTAAGGCTCCAATTATGACAAAGAAGTTAATCAATGTTGTTTAATTATGGCTCCAATTATAGTAAAAACTAATTACAAAGAATTTTGTTTTGAACAAATTTTAATCCTTTATTGGTAAACAAATATTAAACTGGGTTTCCAGATTATAATACCATAAAAACAAGTTGAAATTTCTTCAACCCAAACTCTATTTATAACACACTCACCAAAACATGAGCAACTGAGTTTACATCACTCTTTACATGATTAATCCTCAAATACCAAAAAATGATGTAATCCCCTTTGATACCATCCACTATAGGGCCATGATACACGGCACGCCAGCTAATTTTTTTTTAAAAAAATTAAAAATATTTTAAAAAAAAAAATTTGCGTAAGCCAGCGTGCCGTTTAGCTTCACCCTCCACTATATGACCGAATTTGCTCCAATTTTTACTCTTTGCTTTTACTCTCTTTCCAAAATAATATATATAAAGCTCATCTCCCTACCAAACTCTGCGACGTATAGAGCTGCCAAGCCTTTAACCAGAGCAAGTTCTACTAATATATTTTTTTGTAAAACTTCGTGCGGCCGACACTTTACTCTCTTAATCCCGAGCCATAAGGTCATTCCCAGAACGCCCATGAGAATTGTCCACAACTGCATTCCAGTTAAAGCTTGAATGATTTTAAATAAAATATATTTAATTATTTCATATTTAAATATATAATGGTTGAATCGTAAACATCTCATCGAAAGACACGCCTTGACCGAAGAAGATAATCAGATTTAAGGTTGTAAAGACTAGATCTAGATCTACAAACTAAATCTAAAGCAACCCGCCAGAAATGAAAACCAAAGCCGGAAGAACTTATAGAGAAGACACTGAACACTACCACTAAAGAAAAAGATGAGGAAAAATTTAGATTTCATTTTAAAGTTTTTCTTGATAATGCCTAGAAATAAAAGAGAGGAATTTATAGAGAGAAGGGAGAGCTTGCAACATCAGTCTTCAGTCGTACATAAATGTGCTGTTCTGGAAACAACACAGCCACCAAACAGGCCTTACATTTATTATCCAATAATTTTGCTTAGACTTGTGTTTTTGTGTACAACATTATACAAAAAGATCAAGCAAAGAGCTCTGTCTTCTTTAAGCTTTGGTCAAGGTCGGAGAAGAACTCAACAGAATCCAATTTAGTCCATCCATGGTTATGGAGATCAGCAGAAGCACACCAGAAACTGCAGGAAATGTTATAAGATGCAAAGGTTCTTGTATTTATTTCAACATTCCATTTCTGCTTTCTAGGATCGTCTTTTGCAGGCTATCCGGATCCCATATTAACCAATTTAGCTTCTTTGTTTGCAATCCAAACAGCCGCAATTTGCAGAAATCCGGGAGAGCCATTAACGATCGAGGAAATTGAAGTAGACCCACCTAAAGCTTGGGAGGTTCGGATCAAAATTATCTGCACATCCCTCTGCCATACTGACGTCACCTTTTGGAAACTGAATGCAGTAAGCTTCCCGTTCCCGGCCAGTGAATCCCTACCATAAAAATAAACCTTTAAAAGTATTAATTAAATCGAATAAACTCCAATATTATCTTTCTAGGGACCTGGTGCAGTTTTCCCAAGAATTTTTGGGCATGAAGCCGTCGGGTATAAATATAATTCTTCCTTTTTCAATTCCCAATTCAATTATCGTTAATGTCATAAGCAGTTTGTTAATTTGTTTATATAATTTTGGGTTTTCATTCGTTAGTGTTGTTGAAAGCGTGGGAGAGCATGTGGAGGAATTCGTAGAGGGGGATATGGTGGTGCCGGTGTTCCTCCCGAATTGCGGGGAATGCAGAGATTGCGAGTCTGAAAAGAGCAACGCCTGCTCGGTGTTTGGGCAGAAGCGTTCGCCTGACATGCCCAGGGACGAAACCAGCAGATTTAAGGATATGAATGGGGAAGTGTTGCACCATTTCTTGTGGGTTTCCAGCTTCACCGAGTATACCGTCGTTGATGTAACCCATGCCGTCAAAATTAACCCCGACTTTCCGGTCGATAAGGCTTGCCTGCTTAGTTGTGGAGTATCCACAGGTTAGTCTTTCCAAAGCTGTTCGTTGATTTGACAGACCATCAAATTATTAAAAAACAGAAAAACCTTTAACGTCTCTTTTGCAATTAATTTTTTAAAAATAGTTATTGCAGTTTACCTGATTTACGATGAGCTCACTGCGGTATCAAAATGAACTCAAAAGTTATTGAGGTATATCAAAAAAATAATTTAATCCCTACAGTCAAATTTTGTCAACTAATTTAACAAATTCTGTTAATGTAAACAAGTATCATAATTTTATTGGATCTAACGTTTTAAGCTATTATAAACTGTTAAGTCAGTGAACGAAATTTGGTTGTAAGGACTAAATTGTTTTTTTTTTTTTTTTGGCATTTTTCAAAGACTTTTAAGTTCATTTTGATGCCTGTAAATCAAATAAACCACAAGAACTGATTTTACATTTTTTTTTGAATTTGTAATGTCCCTTTTATTAAGATTTAAGGTTAAATAAGACAACAAATTGGTTAAATGACATTTATACTACTGAAAAACTTATAAAATTACAAATTATGTTAATTAAATATATGTTAGGATTTAACGTGATATTTTATCAGAGTTGTGAGTCTTGTGACATTGCAATTTTTTTTTTTAAGTTCAATGAGAATTTTTAGTAAAAATGATGAAAGTTAGAAAATAAATAAAGTTGTTAAAAAATAAAAAATAAAAAGACTCGAGACATACAGCAATCGTTACCAAAACCCAACAACTAGTCAATTTCTTAACTTGGTTTGGTAAGAACAGTGGAGCCACCCCCAACCGTTGGGGGTATCTTCGGCCATCAGGCTGAATTGGGTTGGCAGGATCATCTCATATTTTTAATAATTATTTTTATTTTTTATTATTTAATTTTATATTTATTTTTGAAAAATTAATAATATTTTATTATTTTATATTAAGTGAAACACGTAGCGAAATAGTGACTGTTAAATAAAAATAGATGATCAAGATTTAAAAAAAAAATTGGTAGATAATTTTCCCAATATTACTAAGAATCTTAATCCGTTAAACGAAGTGTCAACGTTTCAATAAATTAATGACAAGAAAAGAATAACTTTTTTGTTGTTGCATCGTCATTATAAATATTTCAGAGTTTGGTGTGGGTTAACATCATAAATATATTTTTTTTTATTCTTTTTTCAAAACCCTTTAAATATCTTTCATTATAAAATATTAAAATATGTTTAGTTTCAATATTTTTCTCATTTCATCTTATAAATCAATCATTAGATTTGTGAATTTATGTGGATCTCACACAAATTAATGATGAACCTTACAGATTTAATAATTGATCAATTGAATTTATAAGAAAATATGAAAAAATATAAACCAAGCATTTTTTAAAATATTCCCTAACAAAAACATAACTATATTAATTTTGAAAACTTTTAAAATCGCACTATATATCCACTTCTGATTATGATTCCACGATACCTAACATCTCATGATGGTGAGTCGGTGACCCTACAGTCCACCCACTGCCTGGTTGTGAAATTACTCAAGCATACATAATCCAAAGTTATCTTGTAATAATATTAATTCCTTTACTCTTTATATATATATAATGCTTACTAATTTAGAAATTCTAATTCTAGAAGGCTTCCCATGTGGTTGGTTGCAGGGGTAGGAGCGGCGTGGAAGGTAGCTGCGGTCGAAGAGGGGTCCACTGTTGCTATCTTTGGGCTCGGAGCAGTTGGACTTGCGGTACGTGCGTAATAGTAATTGACAAAAATAACTCAACCCCAGGGGTGGATTAACTGCCCTTACTTGGTGGTATTTTTATCTGCTCTAAAATTTTGTGCAAATAAGTTTTTGGGTCCGGCCGGGAAAGCGGCAAAATATTTCTTTCGAATTAAGTTAAAAGAAATTTTTTCATCCGTCTATAAAAATTCTATGTATCTCTTTGTAGGTGAGAAACACATATTTTTTTATAGAACATGATAAAAGCACAATTTTGATCCAATTTTTCTCTTATTTTTTATTTTTTTTGAAGCAATATCATCAAATGTGGTCCTTTTTTTATTTGGTATATATATATATATATATATATATATATATATATTTTAAAAAAAGGTATTTTTCTTCATAAAAATAATCAGTTTTTTTTTAATGGTCATTATTATGAAGAAAAAAGACCATTTTTTTTTTTAAAAAAAAAATGCCAAATAAAAAAAGGACCACATAAGATGCTATTGCTTAAGATTTTTTTTTTTTTTTTTTAATTTTTTTTTTTTTAAAAAAATGACCACATAAGAGAAAAATTGGTCAAAAGTTATGCCAAAAAATTGTACCTTTATCATTTCTCGTTTTTAATTGCAAGAATAATTTTGGAGGATATTTTACTAAAGAGACGTGAAATGCACATATTATTTAAAAAATATGTGTTTCTTACATGCAAAGAGTTCCATTAGGTGGCCCAATTAACCTTATAAGAGTTTTAGTTAAAAAAAAAAAAAAAAAAAAAAAGCTCAAGCCTTAAAAGAATTCGTTTTAGCTACCAAAATAGGGTTTGGATCGTTCTCAATTGGCTAGGAATTACACTTCATGAAGGCGAAAGTCACTAATTTGAATCTTGCTTTTCATTTTCATCTTCTCATATATGCGAACATGTAAAAAAAAGAAAAAATGGTCCAGATTCCCTTTATTATATAAGGAATGTTAGATGCACAAATTGACACCAGGTTGCGGAGGGAGCAAGACTTCGTGGTGCTTTGAAGATTATAGGTATAGATTTGAACTCCGAAAAGTTCGAGATAGGTGAGCTGTCTATTAATTAACCTGACGATTTATTTCCTTTTAAGAGTTAAGGAATTTTTGTTTTAACCATTAATACGGTTGTTATTTTGTTTAACGTAATATGCAGGAAAGCAATTTGGAGTCACCGATTTTGTTAACCCTGCAACCTGTGGAGAAAAGCAAGTCAACGAGGTTGGAGTTTTTACCTTATGAAATTATAATTATTAATGTACGTTCAATTTTCAAAACCTTCAAAAAATGGAGAGAAATCTTACACATCCATCTTTAATTTGTTCATATATATATATATTTTATGCAAATTGAATATATATGAACAGTTATTATTATTATTATTTTTTTTTTGTGATTTGATAATCAGGTAATTAAGGAATTAACAAATGGCGGTGCAGACTATTGCTTCGAGTGTATCGGGATGGCATCGGTAATGCAAGAAGCTATTAGAAGTAGCCGAGAGGTTCCCTCTCTCTCTCTCTCTCCCTCTCTCATTCATGCACACGCATGCAACTGCATATCTACATATCGATGGCATCTTTCCCATGGGGTGCATCATGCATGCATGGCTGTTCAATATTGCATAACATGCATATATATGTATATTGATTGTTTTCATGATGCATGCAAATTAAAGATAATTAAATAATCTCTAAGTTATGGTTTGGTGAATTCAGGGATGGGGAAAGACAGTGATACTTGGAGTGGAGAGGTTTGGCTCCCAATTGACTGTGAGTCCCCATGAGCTTCTGAGAGGTAAAACCGTCGCTGGCTCATTCTTTGGAGGTCTCAAGCCCAAATCTGACATCCCTCTCCTTGCCCAGAAATACCTAGACAAGGTAATTAATTAAGTTGCCATAATTATTTATTTATTTTGGCTTATTTCTATGCTAGTGATCATGCCTTCTTAAAGTTAAAAATGTTACACGAACTTCCTCTTTTACATTTCTAAGCGTTTAGTTCCTAACATGACATTTGCAAAGAGTTTATGTAGTATTTCTCATTTTGTTATATCAATGGTATACTAATACCAACGAAATTAAGCCTATTAATTAGCCTATTGAAGATTCGAAAAAAGAAAATCAATTTTTGAAACAAGAAAGAAAATTTTCGAGTAAATATATGTTTGATTTGTTTTATATATAGTTTATAGAAATCATTAATCATTAATCATGCATGTTGCTGGTCATGAATTAGAATATAATGTGCTAAAATTTGGTGTGTGCTTGTGTTGCATGCAGGAGCTTAGTTTGGACGAGTTCATAACAAATGAGCTGAGCTTCCAAGAAATTAACAAAGCCTTCGAACTACTTGAAGAAGGGAAGAGCCTCCGTTGCATTATATGGATGGATCGCTAGGCTGGGTGCCTCTCTATATTGTTTGATTGGAAGAACAGTCGGGTTGAAATATTAATTAAATAATTAAATTTACAATATCTTGTATGTTTTAAACTTTTTGAACAATTTAATAAAATCCGATGTCACTCTTCATTTCTTTTCAACTATATTTTCTGTTGAAGCTCTTTCTTATAATGATCCCAGTCTTTTGTAATTGTTATGGGGAAAAAAATTGCTAACACATTGGCTCTAATTGTTTTGACGTAAATTGTTTGTAGTCGGAAAATATTTTCATCGAAATTGATTTCTTTTAAAATATTTTTTAGGAAAAATTACAGTTTACCCTTAAAGTTGACAGCGTTTTTCAATTTAAACACAAAAGTTTCAATTTTTGCAATACACCCCCACAAAGTTCCAATTTTTTTTCAATTCGACCAATACTATCCCAAAATTTTCATATTGCCCGTAACTTTTATTTTTTATAAAAAATAAAAAAATAAAAAAATTGGGGTTACAAAATGGCCAGATGGAGAAAGGGGTGGCCGAATATTTTTTAAAATTTTTTTATAAAAAATAAAAAATAAAAAATTATGGGCAATATGGGAAGTTTTAGATACAATTGATCAAATTGCAAAAATTTGAAACTTTGAGGAGGTAGATTGCAAAAATTGAAACTTTGGTGTTCAAATTGAAAAACGTTGTCAACTTTGGGGGGGTAAATTGTAATTTTCACTATTTTTCGTTAATGTTTGGAGCATATGGAAAATGAGCAAGGACAAAAACAAGCAGTTAACTTTCGGCAGTAATCTGATCGAGGTTCAGCGATTTGAGAAGGTGAAGTTGAAACTTGATAAATAGATTAAGATTATAAAAAATAAAAAATAAAATGTTGGATCTACAAAATTAGTGTTAATAACAAAAGTATACAATATATGCCAAACCTTAAGCTACTTTGAAAATAAATATGAAAAATGTAGTGAATAAACAAATATTTAAAAAGAAAATGGAGCTAATCATGATTTCTTTAAGAAAGGTAAAACAGAAAGTGACATTAATTTCATGATTTATGAGAGAAATGAAAAGTATTAAGAAAAAGGGTGAGAGTGACCATGATTACCTAGTTTATAAGCAAATATTCAAGTTTAAATTTTTCTCAAGACAACATCTTACCTAATTAATTTTGTGAGATTTAAATGAATCGAATTTTTTTGTTTATTTTTATTTTTTACATGGTTGGTAGACAACTACCAACTATATAGGTGCTCTCCTAATGTTCTTCCGGTGTCCTCTTGATCGTAGGTGAATATTATTTTTCTAAAAAAACAAAAAAGAAAATTACTCTTATTTATCTCACTTGATTTTTAAAAAATAATATATACATAAGACTAGGAGAATGCTTAACATTTCCAATCACAAACAAGGAAACAATATCTAAGAAAATGTTGACATGGTAATCCCACAAAGGAGGGTTTGTTTGAAACTCTTTAAATGTTTTATTTTATTTTTTATTTTTTTATTACTATTTAAAAAAAAAAAAAAATTGGAAAGGGGAGGGTTTGTTTGAAATACTAATTTTGCATGAGTTTAACTTTGGTCATGAGCCTCCTTAAAACATCACTTTTACAGCTCTCAGTCCTTAACTGACACCTAAGTAAAAACTCCAAAAATGCACCAAAATAACCTGGGTCCTAATACACTAGATTTTCTTTGAGGAAGAGAAAAAAAAAAATGAAAGAACTGGTGAAGGGGTCTGGCCAGACCCCTTTCGTGAAACTGCCCAGACCCACGTGGGTATGGCGCCATGGGTCTCCATGGGTTTCACCGTGGGTGACCTCTCTCTGGCGTCGGTTTCGGCCTTTAGTGTGATAAAATTCCTAAAGGATTAACCCTCCACCTCTAGGTTTTAGACTTGACTCCAAAAGTGAGTTTTGAAACATTAAAAACGAGTTTTGAGCATTAGAAACGGGTTTTAAAGCATTAGAAACAGGTTTCAAAGCATTAGAATTAAGTTTTGAGGCGAATTTCGACGGATCACGGCGGGTTTTGAAGCGGGTCACAGTCGGCCATACCCGTGGGTCACGGCGAGACCTAGGCCAATGGGTCTACCCAGACCCACGGCCGGCGCCTAGGTCTGGTAGGTCTGGCAGCCTAGGGTTTTTTTATATTTTTTTCATTTTTATTTGTTGTGTTTGATCTCATTTTGGTTTTTTTCAATTTTATTGGAATGATAATGTGGCACATGTTGATTGGGTGCTGTAAAAATGGTGTTTTGCAGGAGGTCCGGATCATAGGAGCTCTCATTTTGCATTTTTCTCACAATTTTAAATTGAAAATGTGTCATAAAATCAAAATGACAAAAAAACCGGGGTCCTGACGTGATTTCCTTTAGATTTGTAGCTGGAGGCTCAAGTAAGGGTTCCATACTCGTTACTCATTCGCGCAGACATGGACCAAGGTGAGCAGCTATGCGAGGCCGCGAGGAGCGGCGACTCGGACAAGCTGAGAGCTCTGATAGAGACCGGTGCCGATGTTTCCTATTTCGACGGGCAAGGCGTCACTCCGCTAATGCACGCGGCCAAGCACGGCCACGCCCCCGCGGTCAAGGCCCTTCTCGAAGCTGGCGCGCCATGGAACGCCCTCTCACCCTCCAGCATCTCCGCCGGAGATTTCGCTATGGAAGCTGGCCACCAGGACGCTTTTGATATCCTCCTCAACGCCGGTACGCCCTTTGCTCATTTGCTTGCTTCACCATCTTCTGCCTTTTGTTTTACTCAAGTAATCCAATGCGTGGCTTACAACAATGTACTTATGCTATAGATGTATATATGAAATCCCAATTCAATTGCTAATTACTGAATGATTCGAGAAATGGTACACTAGAATTGGTTGTTGAGACTCCCGGTTAATTATCAACAAGCAATACAGAGCCCAGAGTCAGCAATGGCTGATTCTGATTTTGCCAGCACTTTAGGCACTGCATGCATAATTATCATGATTATTATAGGATTTATTCTCTATTTATTTTGTATGTACCCTTGATTACCACTTCCGCGAGTGTATTCTAATAGATTTGTTTGCTTCTTTAGACAATAGGCATCCTTTGTTTTAGCTGAGAATGGATTAGGTCTCTGTATATAAAGCGAATAAGCTCTATCTTAAACGATATTTCCTCCCCCAATAAATATGGGGTGGAGGGTACTGAGTTCAAGGCGCACTGGGTGAGTGTCTACCTTGCCAATCAAAAAATTTACTCACAAAAAAATACGTATATGAACAGGGATTCAAGCTGAATTGGTATTAGGAACAATTGCAAGGACAGCTGATAAAAATGGTGATCTTGATGGAGTTTACTTGGAAGACAGAGTTACTTTTAGCGAGGATAAGCTGATGGACTCTGATAGCAAGGCTGTCATGATGGCTTGGGAGAAACCATTGATGGAGGCTCATGCCAAAGCTGTTTGCTCAGGAGGCGGTCACATTCTGAACATTGGATTTGGAATGGGTCTTGTGGATACTGCCATTCAGCAATATGCACCTGCTATGCACACTATTGTTGAGGCTCACCCGGAAGTTTATGAACGTATGCTTCGTACCGGTTGGGGCGAGAAGGATAATGTGAAGATAATATTTGGCCGTTGGCAAGATGTTCTCTCTCAACTTGAATCTTATGATGGTAACTCCAGAATCTCAGTTGGCTTTTTGCCAATATACACAAACATCTTTGCATCTTTATGTTTTATGCAACTATATATTGATTTTTTTTATTTTATTTTATGCATATGTACGTATTCTGTGTTTAAACTATATGTTTAATTCCATTATATAAGTCTGACTAGAATGTTCACTTTAATAACTCTTACAATTGGATTCCATATGAAAAACTGGGACATAGTGCTGCTTATAGCCTGAAATCCAGATTATAACTACGTAGCCAGCTTCCATTTTTCTCCCGTGACCAACTGAAATGGCTGTGTTGTTTAATTTCTCTCGATTTCCTTATACCAATAATGATTTTTTCTGGTTCCAGTTAGCATTTTTCCTGATAAAGGTTTATCTATCCCCAAATCATATTTTATAGGAATGTCTTCATCCTAAGATGCATTTCTGCTGCGGAAATCTGTATCTGTTCACTAGCTGCATATGATGCTGGAGATGGGATAGGAGCAAGTTAAAGCTGTGAAGTTGGAGGGGTCATGGGAGGAGATCAGATTGAAGAGAGGGCTTTTGATTAGGTGTGGGGTGACTGCTAGAGAGAGAGAGAGAGAGGAGAGTGCAAGTTTGAGTTGGTGGTTGGGTTGGTGAAGGGAGGAAAATAAATATAAGATTATCTGGGTGCAGCTTGATGAAATTGCATGCCATTGAATTGAACTAAGGACGCTCAGGCGACTGTTGATTCATATACCTTTTTGTATTTAAGATTCCTCTGACTGGGGCATAATGAGCTTGCATGAACCTAGATAGTTAGTTATTCATGTCTTTCATTGAGTAAACTAATTCTGGTTTCAACCTGCAATGGTAATCTGCAAATTTACTTTCTCTGCTGTTGCATAAGCTTGAACATTAATGGTTTCTGTTTGGGTGACTTTTTAATAAGTTTAACTTGTGTAGACTTTGCATAAATTGCAAATATTTTTAAAAGAGCTGAACAAGAAGTACTGAGTTGTTATACACTGTATCCATATGGCCAACTTGTACTGCCTTTTGCTGATATGATAACTCTCTCATATGTTGGTGTTCAGATATTCTTTGACACTATGCTGAAATTGACAAATTGTTATGAAATATCTCTGATGGGAATCCACTATAAATTGAACAGAAATAGGTAGATATTTGATAGATAATGAACTCCACTTAAAGGTTGGAGACAAACCACAAAGACACAAGTCAGACTACAAATTCAATACCCCAACCAACCTCTAGACTCTTATCTTATACTAGGCTTACAAACCACTACTTACGTAATACATCTAGTAACCACCCATAATACATACTAACCCATAACACATAACTACCATCTAACATAACATAACAACTAAATGCTAACCACCCATGTAGCACTAACATAAACAAGGATAATAACTAACGACTAAGCTATTACACCCCACGTCCTTGATGTTCTTCTAGGTTTCCATATGGCCAGCCTGTATGGCACATTTTGCTGATATGGTACTCTCTTATATGTTGGCTTTCAGGTATTTTCTTTGACACGTATGGAGAGTATTATGAGGACCTGAGAGAGTTCCACCAACATCTTCCTGTGTTGTTGAAGCCTGGGGGAATTTACTCATTCTTCAATGGCCTTTGTGGAGGTAATGCATTCTTCCATGTTGTCTACTGTCAGTTAGTTTCTCTGGAACTCGAGAATTTGGGCTACTCCACACAGTTAATACCATTGCCTGTTAAGGATTGCCTAGGAGAAGAAGTTTGGGAAGGTGTGAAACACAAATATTGGCAGCTTGATACATATTACCTTCCTGTTTGTCAGTCAATACAGGATTCAGAATGATGCTTGCTTTTACTTAAGATATTTTGAGAAGCGCTTTTAACCAGTTAGAAGTCAATGTTATTCGATGCTTGCATTATCCCCTGGTTGATGAGTTTGAAGGGTTAGAATTCTATAACAAATAATCTACATATATATATGACATCACATTTTCATTGTTTGAGCCTGTGTTGGCTATGAAACTTGAAACCATCGATTCAGAAACGTATTAGGGATGTGATAATGCAGTGGAAACAGATTGATAACTTCAGTTCATATGTTCTTAGTAACCATGCAATTGGTCAAAGCTATAAAGAAACAGGGGATCTCTAAGTTTATGAGAAAATTTATTTGGATGACAAGAAACTTCATTGGGCAATTTACCCTAAAGGATCTGGGAAATTATTGACAGTAATGAATGTCAAAACACTAAGATGACCGTCAATTTCTTCCAAAGGTTATGCTGATCGAGATCTATTAACTAATAAGATAATTTAACCTAAAAAGAAAAGGAGAAACCTAGAAAGGCTACATGCTTCCCTTGGTATCTTTATCAATTTGATCTAAAACACCCGTGTTCTGCACTCTAGCGGGCATACAGTAGACAACTGCAAAAGCAGCAGCAACTGGCCCCCTGCACCTATTGAATTCCATGGTAAGAATAAAGATTTGAAATGATACAAATTCCTGGCTCTGGGAAAAGAACTGCATAAGCATAGGTTTTTAAGTCCAAACTTCTAATTTTTGCATTATATTAGTTTGAGAATGAAACTATTAGAAAATTGTAATTTTACGCCACATTATTGTATCATATTATACTACAAGTTGCTTAAAATACCTCCCAAATTTAATATGCATGCTTAGAATTATACTCATAGAAATAAAAGGATCCCATGGCTCCATTGCGGGTGAAGGTACAGATAGTCCAATAATCGGTGTTAGATAAGATGATACCTGACTGAAATCGACTTTATGCTGTACTAGTCCACAAAATCCATCTTTTTATTGCAGTTAGATAACACAAGTACTAAAAATAGATAGTCACCACCAATCTCAATCTAGCAGTTCCTGTAGTAATCCTTTACAGGCAGTTGTTTCGTCTCAAAATCAAAGAAAAGCTGTAAGTCAAACCCTTTTTATTTTCTTCGATTGTGAGCCATGACAGAGAAGACACAGAGAGTTCTAGAAATAGTACGACACAAATCCAAGTTTAAATTCACAAGCCAGTCCCTTACATGCTTTGCTGTACAACTATTTTTTTTTGCTAGATTTCTTCTTCCCCTGTTTTTTAACCCATAACTGGCCCCAATTGCTGGGTTGCTGGACATAAGATAAAAGGAAAACTACAAGGCAAACCAATTCATTATACATAAAGAGAGAACATATACGCCATGTTGGCACTTCAGATCCCGTTATCATGTCCAGGTGAAAGCAATCGGACTCCCGACCCGGTGTTTCTCTCCCGACCATACCAAATGAGCAAAGCTGTCTGAACCAGATGGCATAGAACTGGCAGTGAATGTCACGGTGTAGCTTTTCTTCTCATACAGTTCACTGAAAGTCAGTGATTTTGGTTCAACCAAGATTTTCACATCGGGGGATAACACAGAAACGGTATATGTTTCCGGAGTGCCCACATTAGTTAGAGTCCTGGTGTATTTTACAGTGCTTGTTTCTCCAACTCCACCTCCTCTGCCTGAAGCTGTTTCTAGAGGAACAGCGAAAGATGGATAATTAAACTCTCCTATGGTGTAATTTTTGCTTGAATCACAGGTGAACTGCATGTTTGTGGCAGTCTTAATTTGACTAGAGGTATACTGTAAGGCGCATAGGAAGCCTAGGTAGTCATCAACTGTGGTATTGTATACGAGGCCAGGATCAAGAGCAGCAACTGGATCCACGTGTCCAGCACCGTAGTCAAACGGTGTAGCTGGTTTTCCGGTAGCAACATCCAGTATGGTTTCGCCACTTATGTATTTAGGGTAAGCTGTGGTCATGAGGGCAGATCTGATGGCTGCAGGGCTCCATTCTGGGTGAGCAGCCTTAAGGAATGCAGCTAACCCGCTTACATGCGGGCATGACATGGATGTACCTGAAACAATATTGTAGCTTACGCGCCTGGTATCACCATCTAGCCCGGTTGGTCCGGCTGCACCCGTCCATCCAGCTAGGATATTGACTCCTGGTGCTATTAGGTCTGGCTTGAGTATTCCCAGAGTGAGCGGATTTGGACCTCTAGAACTGAATGCTGCAACCACCGGCGAGGGTGTGACGTTTATTTTGGTTTCTCCTTGACCAATTATAGCAGTGGGATTAGGATCTGAGAGGATATAGTTCTTTATGGCATCGCCAGTTTTCTGTCCTACGGCTGCTGTAGGCAAGAGATGTGCATCGGCAACTAGCTCCTCCCCATAAGAATCTGTGTTAGCTAGTATCATCCCCGCGCCTCCAGCTTTTTTAACCACCCTACCCTTTTCCACCCTAGAATTTGATCCTCGATCACATACCACAATTTTCCCAGCAACTTTTTTTGGAACTAGAGTGTCGCTCAAGCACAGACGACCATATGTCACGTTACTTGCGTTACTGGCATAAACAAGCGGTAATAGAGGATCACTCAACGGTTTCCCGTTGTAGAGTGATACACCAGTGTAATGTTTCCCGTTTCCGAGGGGAATGTTAACGGGAAAATCACGGTCCAAAGTTCCAGCACCCACAGTGGTTATCCATGGCGCAACGTTGGTCAAAGAATATGAGCTTGGTCCACCATTCCCAGCCGAGCATGATACAAGGATGCCCAGTGTCATTGCTTTGAAAGCTCCAATGGAGACAATGTCTTTGTCGTAATCTGGTGTTCCTCCCCCAATAGACATGGATATGACATGGACACCATCTTCAATGGCCTTCTCAACTGCGGCTGCAATATCTGAGCTGAAACATCCGCCAAGCCAGCACACCTTGTATGTGGCAACTCGGGCATGTGTCGCCATACCACGAGCTGTCCCGTGAGCATAACCATAGAGGTTAGCTCCTTCTGCAGCAGACCCTGCCGCTGTTGTTGAGGTGTGAGTTCCATGGCCATCATCATCCCTTGGGGATTTCGATTCCACTGTTTCGTCAATTGGTCCAAACTGTGCTTCATAAGCTTTTGAGAAATACCTTGCGCCAATAAGTTTGCGGTTGCAGCTTGATGAATTGAAGTTCTTACCCTCCTCACATGCACCTTTCCAGCCACTCGGCATCGGCCCCATTCCTGTGTCGTCAAAGCTCTTTATTTCAGGCCATACACCGGTGTCCAATACTCCGACAATCACCTCGCCCACTTCGTCGTGCGTGGGGAAGAGAACCTCAGGCTTTTCTAGTCCAAGGAACTCCGGTGTCCGAGTTGTATGAAGCTCGTATCTCACTTCAGGCAGGACAGACAGAATTCCTGGTTGCTTTTCAAGTGACTCGGCTTCCTCGGCCGTCAGCCTTGTGGAGAAGCCGTGGATTATGTTGTTGTAGGTGTAAAGCATCTTTGCTGAGTCCGACACTGAATTCAAAGATGCGGCGTACCACTGAAAGTGGTCGTTGAAACTTAGCGGCATGTTGCTCTTGTCCATGTGAATTATGTAAGTCTGTTTTGATTTCTGGTTTTGCTCATCTACTGCTGCGTGTGTGTAAGAAAACGTTAGAAGTAGAACCATCTGCAGAAGCCTGAAAGCCATAATCTTCATTTTTCTCGCAGTGTCTTTGTGAGATTGAGAGAGCAGGGTTTCAGGCTACTCAGTGAGTTGAATGTTTGGTAGTGGATTGATTCTGAAAACGCAATAGAGAAGTGAATACCACTTGGGCATCAGAGAGGGTTTCTCCTGGTTCTCTTGGTTCATTAGCTAGCTACTAATATAAGTTTGTTTGGCAAAACATTTTAGATTTTTTTTTTTTTTTAAATAAAAAACAAAAAGTGCGGACAAAAAATTACCAAATGGAGCTGCTTTGTCAAAAGGTTAAGAGCCTTTTTGGAATTATGTTGAAAAGTAGAGTGTTAAAAGTATTTTCTAAGCTTTTTAC
Source organism: Corylus avellana (assembly GCF_965113065.1). NCBI lineage: Eukaryota > Viridiplantae > Streptophyta > Magnoliopsida > Fagales > Betulaceae > Corylus > Corylus avellana. Next base: position 18,303,558 of record NC_142498.1, read on the forward strand.
CAAATGGACTCAAACTTTTTGTTTGGTGTAGCTTTTTATATTTTAAAACTATTTTTTAAATTTTTTAACGCAATCTCAAGCAGACTTGTCACTTGAAACAATGATATGATAGGGGGTTTTGCTCGGTGACTCGTATTCTATCAAGGTCTCTGAGCAGATTTTGGAGACAGAGTTGGTGTTATTAAGCAAATATTATTCAATGCTTGAAGGACCACTCTGTGTTGACTTGAATAATTCTATAACATTTGCTGGATAATACTTTTTGACACAGCACAGACTAAGAGAATCGCAGCCAGTCAGATGGACGGACCAGATTGAGTGGGCAAAAATTATGGCAAACAAGGCCTGCATAGTACTGTCATATACTTTACAGGTCAGTATCCATATTAGCAAATGCCCTTAGGGTGCGTGATGCTTTCAATTCAAATGCAATAATTGTGGAGCAAAACTTTCAAGCAGATACCGGCATATGATAATAGCTTAAGCTTTTGAGTCGTTGCTTGAGGGGTTTGGGTTTTTAGCATCCTTGATTCATAGAGTAATGCTAGAAGGATTATAGTCATTTTCGTGTTATCTTAAATGTGATGTGACCTTTAAAATTATCATTAAATTTTAATCTACTAATGATTTAAAAAGCCACTTCACATTTTAGAAAACACGAGGACTTTAATCCTCGTTCAAGAATTACTCTATTTCATATTCTCTATCATAATTTTTTTCAACGGTCCAAACTTAATTCTACTTTTTTCTCTCTTTTTATTTATTTATTTATGAAAAAGCTTGAAGTTAAATTTAAACAGTTGAAAAAACTATAAAAGATGTGCCATAATTTCTTTTACAGTACTTACGTTTTGTGATATCTTTTAAAAACGTAAATTATTCTTGCGAAATCGCAATCTCAAACGCACCCTAAGCCAAATCCAAAATCCTAAACAAATCACATCATTGGGCGTACCTTTAAGCATGGAGTTATCTAAAATGAAGCAAACAAAACTTCGTCATTTGATTGGCGTCTCATTTATTTTTTTGGGTATGCTTTAAGAGACAGCAAATAAAAGATATGCTTTTAGAGTACCTCTCATTTTGTAGATATGCTTTAGGAGTTGTGATAAATTATTATCCTTTCCAAAATTTTAAGTTAATGAAAAAGATAATGAATTTTTAATTGCTTAATCAATATTCTAACACTTTTTCCCTCAAATATAATCTCAAACTTGAGCTAATATATTTAATCTTTAAGCAAAAAACCAAAATCGATGTCGATATTAGCTGACATGGCGTCTCCTTATTGGACCAGCTGGTTCCCGAATTGCAGGTGATAGAATCAACATTTATTTATAAATTTAAAAGCATCTTTCTAGATGTTAGCTTGGGAAATAATAAAATGGCAATTGGGAAATAATGGTAAAGTGAAGAAAGAAAGTGAAAGGTTGGAGAGAATCTTCCCCGTCATCATGTCTCACGAGGCAAGAAAATTGAAGTGTGAAGGGGAAAGAAAGGCACAAGAAGCTGAAGTTGCTAGCACTTCAATTTCAGTGATTAATGGAACGTGTTATTGTTTCCTTTTGTTGGTGAAGTGTGATCAACGTCTTTTTCATCCAACAACCCATTTCACTTTAAAACTAAACAATACTTTGTCCATAGAGGTTTAGTGGAATGACCACTAACTGTATGAATAATGCCAAATTTTTGGCTCCTTTCAAGCACACTTTTCTCCACTAACTAATTATTATGGAGCTCTTTTAATTAAAGCATGATTAGAGAGTGGATTACATCATTTCCCATGTTAAATACTAGAAAAAAGTGTACGCGCCTTCTTAAACTAACGTTTAATTTGCAATGTTTTCTTAAGCTAAAAGGTTTTATCTGTGTTCCATCAAATTACCAACAATTTATAATATCACCCAAATAACAAAAATATCTTTAAAACATGTTTGAAATTGTGTTTGACAAATAAAATTTTTAAGTCAAAAAGTATTTTTTGGCAAAAGTTTTATTTTTAAGCTTTTGCCAAAAGTGCGTTTTGGCTATTTTTGAGCATTTTGAACCTTTAAAAGCGTTTTCATTTTTTTTTTTCTCAAATAAAGACTTTTTTCTTCAAACGACTTTTTGAGTATTAAATGCACTTTTAAGCCACTCAAACACATACCCAAACATGCCCTTAATAAAAGAAAAACAAATGGTGACAAACCCACGACAATTTCATCAAACCCATGGCCACTGTCTGTGGGTCTTGCGAAGAGCTACGGGTTTTCACCGACCTATTGCTTTTTTTTTTTCTTTTTTAATTTCCATGAATAGTTTTTGCCTTATTTAAAAATGTTTAAGGGTATTTTTGTCTTTTTCAAAAAGACAAAATAGGTACAGTTTGAAATGAACATTGCAAATTGAGTATTAGAGTATTAGTTTAAAGAGAGTACTTCCACTTTTCTCTAAATAATTTATACACATATGGAGAAGAGGTTCATTATATATAAAGTTATCTCGATGGAACAAGAGCCTGTTTAGCTCCTAAAATCTCTTAGACTCATGTGTCGTGTTTTGAGTAATATAATGCATACTTGATGGAAAAGTGGATCATTATCGATAAAGTTATCAATAATAATTATGAAAAGATTTTTTATAATATATTTTAATTTAAAAATATGTTTAAATGTGATATAAAAATCGAAAGTATTGTGTGATGAAAAGATAATGATAAAAATATTGAAATCCATAGATAATGCATATTAATTGATTAACGTAATGTCTGATGATGACTGAAATCGAAATGCTGCTTTCTTCCGCTGTATGCGCCTATGCGGCCGCCATCTTATCTTCTGGAAAGTAGCTGGAAAAAGGACCCCGCCACTAATAATTGTATGGGATAGCCGTCACTATAGGTTAATGTTTCGCATAAATCTCGTGCGCGATTAATTGAAGGTTAAGACACTTGGTTAAGCCATAAGCATTCTCGTCTCTATGAACTTGATATTGACGATAAATTGTTAGATATTGGGAAGTCAAAAAAAATTGACAATTTTTTATATGACTCTCGAATCTGATATAAATTCAACACAAAATTAAAAAGTTAGGGTTGATGAATCTAACATGTTTAGTTAAATGAATCGGATTATGGTTGACTTATATAGTCTTATATCTAAACCTTGACATACGATATAATGACTTGTCAATTTTTGATATGACCTATAAACTTGACATAAACCCAATACAAAATTTATGAATTAGGTTGAGAGGTTCGACCCATTTAATTAAATAAGTTGGATTATAGTTGACATGGTTTAAATCCGATATGCGAGCACAAATTGCTACCCCTTGAGGGTAGGAGTAAGGGTGAAAATGCGGATGATGGTTTTTGGTATCCTAATATAATTAATTACTATCCACGCCCAGTTATTGTGATTATTATCGGTTATCCGCATAATGACCTTTTTGGAGTTGTACATAATTCTTGCTTCTAGTAAAATACAAAAAGGACATTATCTATATAGTTGAATACTATTATTCATATTACACTTGCTAATCATTTTGCCGTAAAAATTCATCTCATAGATTATTTAGCTTTTTGAATCATCTATCTATAGTTGGTGGCGGAAAAAATATTTGAAATAATAATAATAATAAATGAAGAATATATAAGACAACTAAATTAGAACAAATCATAAGAATTTTCCAACGGTGAAATCCAACAACATTAAAAATCTAGCAATTATAATAAAAATAAAAACATAAATTACAAATTCGACAAACATAAATTATAAATCCGAAAAACATTTTAAAAAAAAAAAAAATTGTGGTTATGAGGCGTGAGATATGACTTTGAGATGATAGTGGAAAAAGCTAAACATAATCTAAAGATTATTATAAACTTCTCAAATCCAAAAAGATGTGGTTGTAGTGAATATATATATATAAAGGGAATTACCATATCCGCACTCCCTAAACCGTTATCCATATTCACATCCGCGTATGTAGATTACGGATAACGTTTAGCGGATAAATACAAATGGCAAAATGTGGGCGATTACTATCCGTCCATATTTTCACCCTTAGGTAGGACTGTTGTGGGGTCCATTTCATACTGGTTTGAAGTAGTCCCATTAAGTCTACGAGACCACGACGAGACGACCTTTTGGATCTTCGTAAAAGAACATTTTCCTGATCTCGACACTACCGCTCCATTTCCTTGTGTTTTTGGCTCTTGGGATCACCAATAATTTGCAACAATGACCAAGAGAAAGCAATGTGAACGTTGGAGCATATGCCGCTCTTGATGTTTCTTTTTCGGTTGGTATCTTATCAATTTCAAGTACGTGGTGGATACAATACAATTATTCAAGTTGACAAACGAAAAGGGAGAAGATAAGAGAAAAGTGGCGAGAAAATAAGGATTGATTGGTTATTTGAAGAATCATTATTGATTCCTCCCTCAATCTATCTTAGCTAGGAATCTCAACTTTAATTTGTGGGCCTCTTGAATTATGGCATGCTTTCTCTTGGTTGTCACCATCCAACACTACTCAATTAACACAATCTTCATTTCACTATATAATTTAAGTTGTTAGAACAGTTTCTTAATGCTAAGTATGCCGGGCCAATTCGCATCCATAAAACGAAAAAGATGTAAACATGAGAGTCTATTGATAGATGCCAGGGAACGATAGTTTTGATGGTTAAGTTAGTATAGTGTTTGAGAAGAAAAAAATTGAATGCAGTACTAAATATGATCTAAAGTCTTCTTTATCGTGCTTGAACTTATATTTTATAATATTGTTGTTTCATGTCACGCTTAGGCCTTTGCCATGACGGCCTAGGTTTAAGCATCCCTAATCTTCCCGGCCCTCAATTAGGAGTGTATCGACAAAATGAGGTTGAGCATGATTATTTAGCTTAGAGTGCTATTTATTGCTATTGTGCATGGCATGCCGAAATCGGGCCTTGGACCGACTTTGGGCTCATGGATTGGTTGCGTGGCTTTTGCATATGAATTTGTGGGCTGCTCAAGTATGAGCATGTTGGCCCAATTGCCAACACAAGTTGAATTAATCTTTTAAGGATATTCAAAATGGCTTTGAAAAAAAAAAATTGTTTGCTCTTTCACGTTCTAACAATAGAATAAGAGCATGTTTGAGATTGTGTTTGAGAAATAGAGTTTTTAAGTCAAAAATAGTTTTTAGGCAAAAGCTTCATTTTTAAGCTTTTACCAAAAGTGCGTTTTGACAATTTTTAGGCTTTTTAGACCTTTAAAAACGCTTTTAATTTTTTTATCAAACGAATACTTTTTTCTTTAAATGGACTTTTTAAGTGTTAAAAGTACTTTTAGGCTCCTCAAACGTAATCTCAAACATGTCCTAAGTAAAAGAGAGCATATATAATTAGTGACTTCTAGTAAATTTATGGATCATGGGTAGAAATAAACAAAAGTGATGTTGGAAACTATATTTTAATCCAATAATTTTCTCATAATGTTGATGTGGTAGTCCTAACTAATCTTTGAATAAGTCATTATTAAACAAAAAAATAATTAATTAAGGGTTGGTTGGAATTGACACATTAGTATTATGGGGTAGTCTTAGGATAAAAATATGGTTTCTAGAATTATTCAATAAACAAATGTAACTGTTAGGATTTAATCAAATCAATATCCAACAGTTTTAAAGCTTTTAGATCAATGATTAGGCTATTAACCATTGGTATCATAGTAGGCACCACACCATTGAATATTAATAGGTGAGTGAAGCCGCCAAAGAAAAAGTTCAACCATCGGGTTAGTGCCAATAGAGTAGTGTACCATCTTAAATGTTGAATTCGAAAGCGTAGTATAATATTACGATCCTAAAAATTAATGTTTTAATCAAATCAATATCCACCAGTCATAAAACTTTTAGATCAATGATTAGCCCTTAACATATCCCCATTGTAAATTTTCTCTCCGTTGTAGGGACTATTCAAAACATTTTTTCCTATAGATTTTAGTGAAAGCTTTTTTTTTTTTTTTTTTCAAAGTATTTCTTAATTGCATTATAAAAACAACCTTTCTTTATATCTTTACATTTAGTTTCGAAAGTAGAATATTGCCATTTATGCCCAGAAAAGAAAAAGAATATAACCATTCATAAAGCTAAACAAATTTTATGTACCTAGTTTTTAATGGGATTATGCCGCAATTATAATTTTTCATTTTTGTGGTCTAGCCGGATGACTAATACCAAGAAGGGCGAGAAAACAACAAATCTTGGCTAAGTGTAAAGTCAGCTTTGAAAACTCCTCCGTGTCAAGTTGGTTTGTACCTTTTGAAAAGGCCCATTTTGTAGGCGCATAGCCCAGCACTTCACCACTTTTCTCCTGAAAGTAAGCTTTACTCAATTGGAATTAAAAAAAAGGTTTATTAAAATATTATTTTTATTTTTAAGTTGAAACCATAAGCTTCATGCTTACAATCTTGTTGAGTCATTGTAATATTGACACGTGATTTATCTGTCTAATTATGGATGATTTGAAGCCCATCACTCATCGATCTTCTTTCTGTTGAAGAAGATGCATCAAAGAAACAGGGGCAGAACTAGCATTTAGAGTTTGAAGAGACAAAATTAAAATATTAAAAAGTTTGGAGGGTTAAACTTCTAATTTTTTAAAAATAAATTATAAGGGCATTTTTTAAAAAATTTTGAGAAAACATGGGGGCTTGGGGCCATGTACTTTCGCCCTGCAAAGAAATGAATGAAGTTCCTACATGAAGGATACACTACCTGGTTATTCTTAATGACCATGATGCAAATCTATCTTATATTTTGGATGGCTTCCTTCTGTCTTGATGAAAATTGGTGGCATTTATGAACTCTTTGTAACTTCATTAGGAAGTATGGGGGTTGAGTTTCAACCATCATAATATGATGATGAAGATGATTTGCTATTGACCGAAATAATAGAAAATGATGAAGCACTAGAAGAGTCAAGTATACAATAATCAGAAACATCCAATGAAAATTATATGAGTATTGAGTGTGATTGTTTTGCTAATCTACTTATGACCCATTGATGAGGTTGTTTTTTACATCATGCTTATAAAAAATCTAATTTGCTATTATTTATGCTACATATTGAAAGTATATTAAGGCATCAATTATTGCGGACCATATATGAAGGAACTAATGTTATTGAATGTTATTTGAAGGCCCCCAAGGTGACTTTTTTACTATGGACAATATTTTATGGCCCAAAAAAAGACAAAACATTGGACATTATTTCAAGCTTAAAGTATGAAATTAAACCATTTTTTAAAAAAAAAATCACATTAACCATTTTGATATAAAAAGGTTGCTATATAAAATCGAGAAAAAAAATTACATGTTATTTTTGCTACTAAAAGCACTTTTTGGGTTTTGTTACCAAACATTAGTAAGAATCGAAAAGCAATTAAGACACGTAAGTGACTAAACAGCTAAACAAATTTTCAGTAAAAATTTTATTTTTAAATACAATACCAAACAAGCTCTGAATTAAGTCAATTATAAATTGTGACGGTCTAGGTCATTGGTCATTGCCTTCATATATATATATATATATATTGGTTTTGGATGAGTGAATTCCCTCCAATAGAAGGAAATTTATAGATCCAATTTGCGAATACCTTGGCTCCTATTCTCAAAAGAGTTAATTTTTTTGCTGAATACCTAATATCCAAACCTAACACGTATCAGCTGCACCTTTGCCCCCCATTGAATCATGCAAATCGCTCTTACCACCAAGAATCAGTTCACACTTTACGTGGGCATGCCCTCCTGAATCTGCTGCAATGGAGCTCCTACATAATTTAAGAGCAGCCCTGTTTGTATATATAATGTATTCCTTTACAATTAGGATCCCATCTCAAGCTATTTCGGCTGCATGAGCACTAATCTTTGATTCCATTTTTTGTTATCAATCCAAGAGAAATAGCAACAATAATACTGATAATAATCCAGTTTACTTCCCTTTTGATATCTTTTATCGTTCTTTGTGAGAGTGAAGTTGCATTTCGAGTGAGGGGAGCCATGGGAAAAAATATTGGGGTTTCATGGAGTTTCAGCTTCTTGGTTCTGGGACTCTTTTGCTACTTACTGGTTGGTGCTACTGGAGAAGAAATGTTCTTGGACGGCAAGAGACATGAAATGAGTAATGGGCTACATAGCAGTAGGTCTAGAGAACAGGCTGGCCATCTAGGCCTCACAGCTGGTGGTTATGACGGAGGATATGGTGGCGGTTATGGGAATGGGGATGGAAAAGGCCATGGTGGTGGTGGTGGTGGATATGGGAATGGGGATGGAAAAGGCAATGGTGGAGGTGGTGGTTATGGGTGGGGTGGAGGTGGCAGTGGCGGAGGGTTTGGCGGTGGTGGGGGCTCAAGCTATGACAATGGTAGGGGTCGAGGTGGAGGGTTTGGATCAGGTGGCGGGTTTGGTAGTGGATGGAGCAATGGTGGCCCTGGTTCAGGTGGGAGTGGTGGCTTTGGGTCTGGGGGCGGTATTGGCTCGGGTTCAGGAGGGGGTGGAGGAGGAGGATTTGGCTCAGGCCCCGGCTCAGGATACGGTGGTGGGGGTGCAGGTTTTGGTAGAGGTCATGGTGGGGGATCCTACGTTAAGCCTCCGGGAAGAAAGTAGCGTTGTTTAAGAGGATAATAAGGATGACTTTTCTCCAGGTTATAATGTTTTCAACCTCAAAAATTTAAGAGGGAAAACTGTCTCAATTATGTTTTTGAGTTCGCCGTCCAAAGCTTTAGCTATATCATGTAATAAACCAAGTAACTTGCTCATAATTTCCTAATATCTGTGCCTTGATATATCAATGGAAAATCTGATTAGAGAGAGCCTCTTTGCAGAATCAAAGACTCGATAATTTGTTGCCAGTTAATTTTCCAACCGGTTGTGGAAGTTATTTGCAATAAGACGCTTGTGTAATGAATGAATGATAAGGTCTCAGAAAGATAAACACGCTAAGCTACCTTTTTTATTAGATCTTTTAATACTACACTAAACCCACCTTGGTTCATGCACAACAAAGGTGATTACCCAAGCAGGTCATTAGATCTTTTAATTGCATGTTGAATAAACTTAACTATTCATCATATATATATATAACTCAACTACTCAAGTTTGACAAAAACAATTATGTTTTTTCGTTCAACCTTCTTAGACACATTTATGAAACACTCCCCTTGGACATTCCTTTACGTAATTCAAAAGTCCATTAAGTAATGCCAGAGTCGAGGACAACAACTTTGAAAATCAGTAATCAGAAGAAAAGAACAAAAAAAAAAAGGGGTGGGGGGGGGGGCCGGGCGGGCAAGTATTGCAGTGGAAATCAGCCAAGAAAAAACTTCTATGTAAAACCAATGGATCATATCTTGACTTCTATGTAAAATCAATAAATCAGCCAGGTAATGAATTTGGGATCTCCAGGTAAATTATATATATATATATATATTCATTCACAGCCTTATGCACAATACATACATAACGAGTCTTTATAACAACACACATGATGATGATCTTAGGACACATAAATGATAGTGTAAACATCACAAGAACCTCTCATACTTGGAAGCGTGTTTTAGAACTTGGTGATAAGAATCAGTCCTGCTTCTAGTCAAGCAAATCCAGGAGAATGGCCCCTGTGGTTGGGGAGATCAATAAACAGAGCAACTCTGTCATTCCTTGGCCTGAAAGTTTCACACTAGACTATGTTATATGTAGTCATATGATTTGGATTATTAAAATAAAACTGCACAGCATAGCTCATCCACAAAGGTCAGAAACTGGGTGATTTAGAAAGGGGCATATGCTGGGAACACTTTAAGAGCCAGCCCAAGGGACAAATCAATGCAAATTTGATACTGGAGGATGAATTATGAACTGACAACTGCAAGGCTAGAAAAACTACACAAGTCAAGAAAACAATTGAGCAAGACTTGGGGCATATGAGAAAAGCTTCAAACCCCTATCTACTTGCAACAATTTAATCCAAATAAACATTCTGCTTAATCATTGATGCAGTAATTAATTAAAATGGTAGGTTGTCCTTCATTTAGCTCATTTGTTTACAAGCCAAAAATGTACATGGGGACCAAGTTTCTAAAGAAGCACAAGAAACATAAAGTTGTGTTGCTTTTGATATAATTGTTCATTATCTAGAAAATGCCAAGTTAAGATTAAAATAAAAAACAAAGATGGCCTCTATTTTTCAACATAGAAAGCCAATAAACGATGATATTACTTATCCTCGCAATTGTCAATTTAAAAGCTTCACTACATGCTAGGATTAGTTATTTTGCCTTCTATCAGGCTAAGTTCTAAAGCATACAAAGAGAGACATGGAAGGCAGGAGAAGGGAGGGAGGTGGAACCTGAAATGTCTCAAGCTAGAGGGACAGAGTTAAAAAAAAATCTCAAATGCCTTTACTATTCATGTATAAGATAGCTGAAGACACCGGGGAGCATGACCACAAGTTGAATAAATCATGAAAAAATTTAATCCAAACTTTGACTAGAACAAAATTTCATATTCATACTCTTAAAGGCTTTGTTATAATTATTATTGCAATTTTTCAGAATGTATTAACATACTAATGAAATATGAACATGTATGCAATCATACCCTGTCCTCAAAGTTTGAGGCCCCCGTCTCATCACCTTCCTCGGCTACAGTCTTTTTATCTGGTTTCCTGCAGGGGGGAGAAGAATGTGCAAGACCACTTAAATACAATAAATAAATATGAGACATTTTAAACAGATGGAGGCATCAATTCTAGTAGACTACCTTTCATCAATATAACTAGGTTGATGGGAAAATGTGGTTAAGTCTGGAGCATCAGTACTGGATATTCCGGTTTCTAGGGATTCAGGTTTCACGTCTCCCTATAAAAAGATATATATCCAACTAACTTGAGCCAAACATTCTTGATGCGAGCATCATTGAAGAATCCAGAAAGACACAGTGATCAACAGCAAAAGACTTACAGCAAGTTTGTCTTCCATCCACCCAGGAACTCTTTCTGAGAGAAGCTTGATATACTGATCCATTGCCACCTCCGGACTCATTTGCCCCAGCCTTTGCCAAGCATTCCTTGCACAACGTAACCAGTGCCCTCGATCACTCACACATAGCAGCTTTCAACCCTGTTATCGTAACTAGCAATCAAACTATACCGTGTAATTTGGTTAGGGTAGTCCCTTGAGTGTTTTCTACATTCAGATTTTTGCTAAGTTTGCAAAAGTTTTCTAGTAAAAGATTTTACAAGTGCCATTGTGTCAGCCTATGTTTGAGAACTGAAGGAAATGTAACTGACCTTGTACAATTTGCTTGGAAAACTAATTGGTGAGATGTTCAAAGAGAGGAAAAGATGTGTAGGACTGAGCCAAAACACGACTAGGTAAGAATTATTGGAAAGGAACGCATATAACCGATCCTTAAAATGGTGGAAGGCCATGATATCTTCTCGAATTCACCAATTGAATACATAAAGCCCATTATGAACTAGAGAACCATTTTTTCTCCTTTTTCACTTCAGCTTCACAGCCTTGTGAACTAGTTATACATAAAAGCCATATTATCTTCTCGCGTTCATCATTTTCAGTTTATCACGCTAATTGCAGATTATGGTGTTTCCTTCTGTATCTCGCTTCTTATTTTATTATTCTATTCATTTACTTAAACTAATTGAGAAAGTCTCCAATGGTTGATTCACTTATTTCATCTCCCCAATGCAATTGCTCTATAGGCTGCCTAACCAAATTAATTAATTTCCTTCATTTTTTTGTTTATTTGCCTAATCAATTTCTATTGTTTTCAGAGAATTCAACTCATTATCGACCTCAGTCAAGCATTTTCTATAGGTTAAGTCAACTCAACAAGCATAGAGACCAATCAACATCTAAGCAAAGCAAATCCAATTTAGAAAGCAACAAAGAAAAGAAAGCAGAGGAAAGTTTAGAACCATTTAGCACGGGCGGAGAGCTTGAGAGCCATAGGCTGAGGCTCGTGGCAAGGCCCTTCGGTGGCGATCTTGTGAAGCCCATACAAGTCCATCTGCACATCACTCCCAACACCAGCCATTGCCAAGCGACCCTCCGCATCCCCTGGCGACTCAAGAACAAAATTGGCAGCCGCCGCGAAATCCTTCTCCAATTCACTCCTCTCAATCCCCTCCCAATCATCCTCGTCGCTATCCAGACCGACCTCCTTTTCTTCATTTCTTTCCTCTACTTCACTCACCACAGCCCCAATAATCTCCTCAGATTGCCCAACAACTTCGTTCTCTGTCGCCAATTCCACGCCCAATCTATTCTCCAAGCTCTCTTTTACGGCTACAGGAATAACAGGATCCTCTAGCGCAACAACTTCGTTATCTGCCGCCGATTCTACGCCGACTCTGTTCTCTGACCTCTCTTTAACTGCTACAGAATCCTCTACGTTTTCCCCCGGTGACTTCTCGGGCAAACCAACGATCTCCCCGTCTTGAAGAACGGGTTCGCCTCGAAATTCGTTGACCTTTCCCGGAGCTTCTTCTTCGACGAGTTCTTGGACCTTCGTCTCGCTTTCGAGACCCTGAACCGTCAATCTTTCCCCGAATTGTAGGTCCTCCATGACGATCATCCCTTCAGAAGCATTCGGACGGCCAGCGTCGGTGGCCATAGCCATGGAAACGAGCTTAGCAACAAGAAAAGAGAGGAAGAGAGCAAGAGAGGCTGTGACAAAGAACTCCTGCACAAGCTCCATTGTTCTTTCAAGTCCAAAACCTAGCAGTCCTAGTAGAAACAGAGAGAGCAAGACAAAGCTTAGAAGATGGTTGTGAAGAACGAGAAAAACACGGCGACGATGATGATCATCAAACAAGGAAAGGAAAAGGCGGAGGAGAGAGAGCGAGAGAGAGAGAGAGGAAGGGATACTTGCAGAGGAGGAGCAAAGAATATTCGGCTTTTGTTTATGCTTTGGGCTATGTGACTGTTGTGGGTCCCTCTGTATTCTCGTCAACTTTTACTCTGTTCAAGTCTCCGGGCGGATTGTAGTTGTAGGTGTACGTACGCTTGTAGGCTTTTGCCTGTTCTTCAAATTTGTCTCAAGTCTTCCTTGTATTTGCCATTTGGTGGATAGAAATTAATTTTTCTGTTGAAAATTACGCTTCAAGATGAAGGGATGAGAAATTATATATAGGATTATTATTTATTTTAGCAATTCCAACAATAAATATAACCGATTTTTAAGAGATTTATCTCTTCACCTGTCTTATTAAACTTTATTATTTACTTTTCTTTAGAAATGCTATAAGTCTTTTTAGAGTCATTTAAAATGTGATTTAATTTTTAAAATCACCATTGAATTTAATATTTAATTTATTAACTTTTGATCGATGATTTTAAAAATCACATCATATTTTAAATGGCTCTACGAAAATTCGAAGAAGAATTATAATATTACTATTGTTTTTTTCCTTTTTTTGACATATTCGCACAAAAAAAAGGAAAGCAAAAATCAAACCAATAACAGCATGTTTATTGTAGTTTAATCAACGGTCAAGATTAAATTTTAAAATTGACTTATTTTTAAAATCTTTTAATGAGAGAGATAAAATGAAAAGAGATTTTGAAAAATTCAATCTTAATCGTTGATTAAACTATAACATAAATACTCATATTTTAATGGCAACATATAAGTCAAATCCAACCTTTTTTTTTTTCATGGAAAGTGATTTTCAACCAACTCTTTGAAAACATTTAATGTCTAAAATTCTAAATTACTGCAGATTCAAATGCCTCTTATAATACTGTCTTTTATTTGTTGCTCAAATTAATAAGAATGGAAAAAACAAAACAAAAAAAAAAAATTGCTCAAATCTCTATCAGAAAAGGAAGCGAGCGAGGAGAGAAGGCAAAAGCGCACAAGTAGTCAATTCCAACTAGGAACTGACTCCGCGACGGTTTAAAGCTATCTTATTAGTTACCTGTCTCTATGGACGGTCATGTGCGTTTGCGTCACGCTCTTTTTTAACGTTATCCGCGACAGGACACGTGTTCTTAGTTGTCAGGTTAAATCCAGAGCCATGATGAGAATCTCGTCTAGGTGATATTGTGACGGCGGTGACTGCAAAAGGCATCGCTTTTTGGTACTTTTTTGCTTTGTTTTCTGTTTTGGCAACAGACAGGGTGAGTCGATAATAGTAGGTAGGTGGAGATAGGGCTTGGGCTCATGTGGCCTTCTTTGTAATCTACTCGTTGGATTTCCTACTCGACTTTGGATAAATACAACTACAAGCCACGACTTGTTGTATAATGCTCAAACCTCCATTATTTCTGGAATTTTTGGCTAGGTGGCAAAAAATTATAAGCCATATCTGTAATTGCTATTGTCTCACCTACTGATGGGACATGTAGCATTTTGCCATTTAGAACTTTTTTAAGTTAAAAATTTTTTTTTTATTGCACTATAATATTTTTCTTTTTGAAATTCATCCGAAAAAAATAAAACCTAATGGTTGAAATTTATAAATTATAAGTGTGCTAAGGGTTAAGATTGAATTTCAAAGTTGACTTACTTTGAAAAGCTTTTAATAAAAGAGAGAAGATAAAAATTTTTTTTGAGAGATTTAATCTTGACCGTTGCTTAAATTACAGTATGCATGCTGAATTCATAAAGCACCACTCTATTGTATAATGGAGCAATCATTAAGACCGGTGGTTGGTTCATAAATTTCGAGATAATTTTCGTGTTATTAGATAAATATTAAGATATAAATTTAACTCTTACAATAAAAATCTATTGAGTTCTCATTTTTTAGGCCCACTCTATTGTATAATGGAGCAATCATTAAGATCGGTGGTTGGTTCATAAATTTCAAGATAATTTTCGTGTTATTAGATAAATATTAAGATATAAATTTAACTCTTACAATAAAAATCTATTGAGTTCTCATGTTTTAGGCATTATTTGTTATTGGTTTCCAACGGATAGGTGGAAAGTACGCCCACATAAAGGAGGCATAGTGCTCATCCCTATCTTTTTTGCTATTAAAAAAAAAAAAAAAAAAGCTAAAAGACGTGTATTTAAGTAAAAAGAGAATATCTTTTTCTTTTCTCTATAAAAAAGAAAATTCCTCTTCAATCAATTTTAATACGGGGGGATTCTAGGTGCAATCCACTCAAGGAATCAGGTTGGTCCTGAGAAGTTAAGGATTTGTTCTAGGGTGTGATGGCAACTATGGCTACAAAAGTCTTATAAATAATCTAGAATTAGTGGAATTCAACTTAGATAATGTGCCTAACTTGGGCAGATGTCTATATACATGTAGCTTGCTTCGAGCCTGGGCCTTATCTCAAGACCTGGATCCTAATTAATAGGATGTGGACCCACAACCGTAGTGTTTGAATACCCATCCACTACTGTTGTTGCAATGAATCTCAAGTATAGGAAGATGTCCGTCAAATAGATATTTTTTTATTTTGACCATCTTTTTTAATATATAACGGAAAATAAATTATTTTTCGGAGTAGGAAGCTTATGAATTTTTCTTCTAGAAATTACGGAAAATAAATTACTTTTAGAAATTAATGCTAACCATTCATTTTATGGTTAGCTGTTTGATGGAAAGTTGGTTTGCTTTTTGAGTGTTTGATATATATGAGTAATGATATAAGGTTGACTAGCTTTTTTAAATCTTCTCAAATATGACGTGCCTTTTAAAATTATTATTGAATTTAATATGGTGCTAACCATTCATTTTTATGGTTAACTGTTTGATGGAAAGTTGGTTTGCTTTTTGAGTGTTTGATATATATAAGTAATGATATAAGGAGGACTAGTTTTCTTAAACTTCTCAAATATGACGTGCCTTTTAAAATTACTATTGAATTTAATATGATCATTATGTAATTTTAATCTATTAGTAATTTTAAATACCACATTATATTTAGGAGGACTCCAGTTTTCCTTATATCTTTACTCGATATATAGATACTAAAAATAAAAAGTAGGGGTAAAAAAGTGGGCGGTAAGTCCACTAACTGCTTATGCAATTACAGTTAGCGGATTTAGGTTTAGAAAAACCACTAACCATTTATATATATATAAAGCAATACATGAAACGACGTCATTTTGTTTTATTTTGTTTTAATTATTTTTTTATTTTTATAATTTATTCTTTTAAAAAATGGTTATTAGAGTTATTAACTGTATAGGCAGTTAGTCGAGGCGATTAGCAAATTTTACTAACTGCTTAGGTGGTTACAGTCAACAGTTTTGGTCGTTAACTGCTTACCGCAACTGCCTCATTACCCTACCGAAAAGAGAGAGGCTTGGTTGTGCTATGCCTTATAAGTTTCAATGAGGTAGTGTTCAAGCTGGCAGTTGCTGCCCGGAATATAAAACAGAACCAATTGGGTGTTTCAATGCAAGGACCACAAATAGAAGTAATGTAAAGGTTAAAAAAACAACAATACAAGGAATTCCACTAATTTTTTTGATTTCCATAAACATATGCAAAGCTTCATGTTATTGGGATTTTAGTTTAAAGCTCGTGGAAGACGATCCTACCGACTTTGTGGCTACTCCTCTGGACTCTGGAGTGATTCTTTTGCATAATCTTTAAACCTAATAACAATAAGATATTAGAGATGAAGCTTTGTACCCATGTCTACAAGTACTTTCTCCTCGGTATTATTTCATTTCTTAAGATGAGGAAAACATGCAGAAACATCAGATTTGGGGTGTTTTGCTTCTGCATGTTCCCTACACTTCACCTCTGTTGTGGTGCATATGAAAGTCTGCATGCACACCTTGCACTGCAATCAAAACCAGCCATGGATCAGAAACAGAAACTGAACTTGAAAGAGTGTAAAATGGGTTCTCTCTAGATTTAGTCACCTTTAAAAGCTTCAGGGTCAAAAATGCTACATCAATGATCAATGGATTCGTTACCGTTGTATCAAAATCGTCATGTTGTTAAAGACATAGGGTATCCGCTGATTTGTTGAACAGAGTATAGAAAATTCAGATTTCTACTTATAATCAGTTAATCACCAATGTAATCGAATGATAAGGACTCTGAGCACAACCCTAAAGTTTTTGTTATGAAGCAAAAGTCAAATTTATGTTTTTGTGTCAATAAACCCAAACTAATTGGAATTAATGCCAGAATACTAAGAACAAGAACAAAACCAGAACTAGTAGATGGAAAGGGTATATCCAATTCTTTTTTCTTTTTGGGTAAAAGGTCCAATTTGGAGAAACAGGCTAGTTTGGTAATACTTTGTTTTTTTCTTTTTGATTTTGTATGGAGTTATCTCACATCCGTTGTGAAAGGGGCTGGTGGTCAATTTATAAGTATGAGTGAAAGCTTCATCTCTTGACCTAATTTTTAGGGTTGAGAGGGGCTCAAGACCACCCAACATTAGTATCAGAGCCCAAGTTCAACCAATAAGTTTTGGCCCAATAGTTTACCGGAGAAACGGATTGTCTCTGCTCCAATCTATGGTTCGATATGTGAGAGAAAATTGTTGGGATTATTCCACATCAGTTGTAGATGGGACTAGTGGTCGGTTTATAAGTGTGAGAGAAAGCTTCACCTCTTGACCTAGCTTTTGCGGTAGTGACCCAACACCACTCAACACTAGTTTATAATTTTTAGTGTTTTATGTGTTGAGCAGTTTGTTAATGCTTTTTTTTTATTTTTTTGGCTAAAAAGCAAAAATCAGTCCTAAAAAGCATCAGCAAGCAGGATAAAGGGGCAAGAGATCCAGTTTATGCCCTTATTCCACATGCACCTCACCAAGAACACCTTTCTATGGTGCATGAATCACTTCTCAGGGGAGTGATATAATAAAAATTATAAATTTCTTATCAGCTTAGATTTTCGGGACCATGGTTAATATATCATATTATCATAAACATAACAAAAATCACAACGAGAAATGAAGTCCTCTAAGAAGATTCTAAACCAGAATATAGGCAAATCCCAATTTTTAGCATCTACTTGGAATGCATAATAAGCCTATAGAATTTACCTGGATCGTCATGGCCTTCTTGTTCGATTCAAGCTGACTTCCTGTGCAGAGATCGGACCAATTATTAAATCAAATTACAATGAAAAAGAAATTTTAGTCATGGGGTTTTAGTTAATTCGGACCAGACTAAAACTAACTAGGATCAGTACCTTTGACAAAACTGTGAAAACATTAATAATTTTTTTGTTCCTGTTACCTTTGGCAGCTTTTTGCTTCTCCATGTTCCTCTCACGCGCCGTCTTGGACTTCTGACCGTTGCCTCCCCCCATTTCTACTTCTTCTTCTTCTTCTTCTTTAGAGCAGCAGCTATGGTATTAAAGGAAAAAGATAGTAGCAGTGTGATCTTTGAAACAACGAGGAAATTTCGGAGGGGAACGCCTTATATATGAATCCGACCCCACCCAAAGACAATGGGATCCAGGAAAGAAAGCAAATCGAGTGAAATATATATATATATATATATATAAGGTGGTTTTTTTGTTTTTTTTGTTTTTGTTTTTTTAGCAAAAATTTAGGTCGGAGACACCAATTATGGCTATTTTACTTAGGCATAACCATAGTAGCACCTACCCGGCCGCTGGAAGTCGCACAGAAGAAGCCTAGAGGTGGGAGCCGCATGCGCTCCCTCAAGTCCGACTGAGCCATAACCTGACTCAACCCCACCAAGGCATTAATGAAAATCCAACATGGCTAATATTAGCCAAGCATATGTGAAATTTTCCAATGTGGAGAGTCGAACTCACGCCCTAATACATACCCTGAACATTTGAAAACTTTCTTAGGCCATTCAATACCACCCTTGATGGTTTTTTTTTTTTTTTTTTTTTGTAGTTAAAAGTAGGAGTATATGGTGGATTGATTATCATCATCTTATCCATTGATGATGGTGATGATTTTGGTTTAAACAAAATGGATTACGACTTGAAAGTCAATGTGACCTAAACATCTCTTAATCTTAACCCCATGCCAATGACGCGGATGGAGTATGTACCATACATAGTGCTAATAAGTTCCTACAAGAATATTAGAAAAAAAAGTTCCTACAAGAAACATACAGCTGGACTTCACTTTAATTCGTGGTCGTGGTATTAGTCTTTCAAAATTAGTGCACAAGTGGTGCACCCTAACGACTTGCACCGACAACCGCAAATAAATGGTCCAAAGAAAGCAAATTACTACCCTTTTTTACGTGTAAATCTTGACATTATGGATGTGTCCGATAGCAATTTTTTTAAGAGCTATTTTGTTGTGAGAACAGACGATCAAAATTTGATATGTAAGGTTTGTTCGAATGAACAAAGGTTCACAGATGCAAGTGAGTGATATTCAACGGTTAATTTAATGCAGTTGCTATGTGTTCATTCGATCGAACCCAATTTTTAGGCACACATCCAAAGGTTCAAAAACTTAGAAAACAAAGGAGAAATTCATTTACCCTTGGTTCGGCAGAGAGAGAGAGAGAGAGAGAGAGGTGTAAAGAGCTTGGAGAAAGAATATAGTGACCAATATAATTTTAATTTCTGAATATAGAAGTTTTAATTTTGGAGATTAAGACTATATTATAATATTTTATATAAACAATAATAATTTTAGAAGAATTTAAGAAATTATGTAGATATTTGTAGAAAAATAATTGGACGATCTCTTCTAATGGGTTTAAATAGCCAGGATTCAATCCCTGCATTTTTTACACATACTTGTGAGTATATTTGGTAATAGTTTTAAAAATATGTTTTTTGATCCTGGTTTGAAAAAAGTTTTTTTATCTGATATAAAGGTGACAAGTGTTTTTTTATTGGCTCCACATTAGAAAAGTGTTTTGTGAAAAGTGTTTTGTTTTATGAAAATTATTTTATGTTTCAAATCATTTGTTAATAGCTTGAGATTTTTTTTTTTTTTTTTTTGTAAACAGAAAAGTAGCTTTTTTAATAGAGTGTATTATATACCACATTAATATCCTACCACTATCTCATTATGCCATGTTGCAGTGCCAATTCACCATTGAATCAACTACTGTTAAAAAATAATAATAATAATAAAAAATCCAAGAGTAAATTTGCATTACTATATCAGCATAATATTGGGATAATAATAATATATTGGTATAGTATATATCATTGCTCTTTAATAAAATGTGACCACACTTCTCTAATAAAAAAGAAGTGGCTTCCCTGATTATTGAGTTTTGAGGCAATCATCCTCTATTGAAACACGCGTTCAAGCACAAGCCACAACAACAACACCCACTCACCCAAAACTAAACTAAATTTAATTAACAAATTTAAAAGAAAAAATGCTAAATCCAAGGCAAAAAGGGTGCAGCAACTTTGGTAGCTTCTAGTTCTAACCCAATTTCCCAAATGTTTTTACTAGTCAAAACACACTTGAACCAGGTAAAAGAACTAAATTATTGATTAACACTAGGGGCAGCTAAAAATGTAAATAATCATATGGAACATCAGGGAGACCCAAAAAAGAAAGAGGACGAAGGGCAATACATTCACTATACCCTTTACATTTCACTGCACATTCTTGGAGGCAAGAGAATGTCTCGTAAAGAATGCACAAACAAAATTAGGCACAACTCTTTTAACATATGACTTACAAACACAACTTAGCACAGATTTCATTAAGGCAGTAGACACCATTCAACCTCCATGTGCATGGACCCCCAACCCCTAATAACGGGTCTCCTAAAAATCCCGTCATAACCTATTGACCCATTGACCCAACGCAAAATGGTAACACTTGAGGAATCAAATAAATTAATATCTAAAATATCATGGTAGAAATTTAAACTACGGCTCATCTGGAAAGAAAGTGCAGAAAAATACCAGCATTTATAGTACTAAAAGCAGCAATATCCAGAGTCTGAGAAACTTCATATAAAACCTATGAGCTAAGAGAACAATATACAGCAAAAACTGCAAGTGAAGAAATTCCAGCAAACAAAAATCCGTGTCTGACCAACCACCTAATGTAGGTAGCTATCTATCATGAATTAACCATGCACAAGCGACAACACATACAAATGGCCTGAATGGAATACAAGTCTGCTTAAAAAATGACTCTGCGTGGCTAGGATTATTGTGTCCGCATCCTGCTGTTCTCTGCACTTCTCACCTGGTGGAAATAAGGATGAGCCTGAAATACAAATAAATGAACTATAATACGGGATTATAACACCAGAAAGAACCTGTAATAAAACTGTAATCAAGAAGAGAGAAGGTTGAGTCTGTCAAGAGTAATCTTTTCCAAGTTGGGAAAAAAAATAAGGAAAAAAGCACTCAGTGAAACAAGTATCTCTGTTTTAATACATCGAGATATTTCTGTCAAGAGTATTCTTTTTTTTTTTTTGATATCTCTGTCAAGAGTATTCTAATACCAAACCAGCATTAAGAAGCAATAATAGACAACATCAAGATTTATTATCCTCAATGCAGAAGTTAGCTCCTTCGGTTGAATAGAAAATGTTAACAGCAAAAATTAATAAAATTCCCCAACAACTTGTTCTGACTATAAGCCCCTGCTGATGATCAAAACCAAGGAAAATCAGAAAGGGAATAAGGATTAACGGGGAAAAAGTAGGGAGGAAAACAGCAGTGAACAACCCATCCCCCAAAATGTCAGTTTAGAGAGATAGGTATACCATTGCTTCTCTTGCTGTAAGCCTATCCTGATGATCATAACAGAGAAGCTTATCTAGGAAATCAATGGCCTGCATATCACATAAATAAAGACAAAAGAATCAAACTTAGTGTTAAAAAGAAAACTCATAGCAGAATGAGCCAATAGCAATCTAATGATTTTCTAATTTTTAATGTAAATGACCTCTGGGGAAACTAGATGTTGATTATCTGCATTAATAAACCTGGACCATGGCTTCCTGCTGTGTCTGCAATCAATACAGTAAAATAAAATAGTATACACCAAATACAAGTGTTACGCCAAACAAAGTATCATCTAATACACTCAAGGAGAAATTGTTTATAACACAGAAAAAGAAGCTGCAGCAAAAGTGTATCCAATGTTATGGAGAGGCGAAGCCTTGGCTTTTGTTCGGCAATAATATTTAAAACCCCAAATCCATCCTCCTCCTATAGATGTCACTGCCCCCGTGCCCTAATTGCAAATGATCGTTCTCAAATTGTATCTTCTTTCAAGTTACACTTCAATTTGCCCACTTGGGAGGCAAGAAATCATAACTGGGTTAGGCATACCTTCCAACAAGAGCATCAAGCTGTGGATCAAGGACCAGATGATACTTGTTCAAATATGCATTTAACACATCAGTCCCAAGAACCTGAAGAAGAATTTACCTACATTAGATAACAATTCTTTTGAGCATTTACAATCCATCAATAATAAATATACGAGCATTTACAATGCATTATTGCTAAATAAATAAATATTATTGTTTTTTTACTGTTTATGAAACCTCAGTATTCCTATAAAAAGAACAATTACCCTTCTGTTCAATGAGCTCTTGTGTCTATTTTACCAACTTAAGATGTGCACATTACAACAAACATCATGTTCTACCAACTAACCTGTTGGTATAACATTGAGATTGGTACTGCCCACAATCATGGTTTTTGAATTAGAAGATTTCCATACAAAGGGCATGAGTACTTATTTTTGTTGGTTAAGTACTTCATTAACTGTTTTGGTCATCACTCATGGGTTCAGCTTATACAAGCTCCAAACTTCAATTGCACTCACATGAAATTCGAAGGAATGCTTGGATGTTTTTCATGGTACTTTACAGGCTGAATTGGTTGCATTAACTGCATGTAAGTAAGGAATGTTATTGTTTTCTATGCTTCAACCCATAATTGAAAGCAGTTGGATGTTGAATTAGGAGTCACAACATAGACTGAAGCTCGCTTGCCTCAACTATTAAACTTTGGTTAATCTTTATGGTGGCACCTGTAACAGCATCTTGGGGTAAGCCAGAGCTAAGGTATCACAGAAGCATAGCAGTCAAAGTCTGCACCTTGCTTAGCAGCAACTTTAAGGAAAACCTAGAGCTCTATAACCGCAAGGCACAACTCATTTAAAACCTCATTTTGCATCAAATGTTCAAGCCAAGTATGGTCAACCTGGAGCAACAGTGTTCCTCCCATGCTATGGGCAAAACTAAAAAATCTTTGAAACACTACTTAAGGTACAATGATTCTCCGCTATTTGCTAGGTTTCTCTCTTGTATACTTCTTGTATACTTGGGTTGCACATTTGCTCTTTTTAATAAATTTGTGATTACTTACCAAAAAGGTACAATGACAGACAAACCAAAAATTTCAGCAGGTTTTAAAACTTTTAAGCCCAAATATAAGCAAGGATTTCCTACAATTCTAGAAATCAAGGGCAAAGCACAAAAACTACCTTCGCAATTTTGACAAGCTGATCATGATTGTCATGACCATAAAAGAATGGCTCCTTCCGAAAAATCTGAAGGGGAAGAAAACACCCCATTTAGAAATATCATCATGGAAAACAAGAAAAATGTCATAACATCTCCAAGCAACTGAAACACTCTAGAAGGACTATGCGGTTCCGGCATAACTCTCACCATTCCTGCAAACATACAGCCCAGGCTCCACATGTCCAATGAATAGTCATAGTCTTGTAAGTCAACAAGTAGTTCAGGCCCCTTAAAATACCTTAATGACAATGGCTAAATTTGTTAACTTTCTGCAAAATAGATATAGGATGTGCACAATTCACATATCAAAAGAGCACGACATCTACTTAAATCTAAAACCATGAAACAACCTAGTAAACTAATCTCACTGAATGACAATGACACTCTAGTTAACATTGATGTCCCAGATCAGTTTAAAATACCTTAATGACAATGGCTAAATTTGTTAACTTTCTGCAAAATAGATATAGGATGTGCACAATTCTGTCGAGTCACATATCAAAAGAGCAAGAAATCTACTTAAATCTAAAACCATGAAACAACCTAGTAAACTCATCTCACTGAATGACAATGATACTCTAGTTAACATTGGTGTCAGAGATCAGTGTAATTATAAATTGATAAACATCAGCAAATGTGATCAAAATTAAGATGCTGAGAACTCCCATATATTGCATCAATATTAAGGGGGGATATAAATCAACTTCTAACACAACAATGATGCCTAACATTTTTCTTTCAAACTTTAAATCATGAAAAAAAAAATTTTTTGACTCAAAATCAATATGTAGAACCTTAAGCAATTGATAATTAAATGCAAAGCAGGTTCTGCTATGCAGGGCAAAAAAGTTATGGCTAGTTATGCATGTCAATATTAATTCATACATAATCAACATACTCATTAACAATGAATGATACAATATGCATGACATGAATTGACTGAATAGGATACGAGCAGGTGCTTTCAAGCCTATGTGACCAATGCACTTATGCTGCCTTCACTCAAAGGAAAGCACTTTCAAAGAAGCAATGGATGATGAAAATGGTGAGGTTGAGAAGCATTCACTACTTCATCTTCTTTATGCCAATGCTACACAAAGGGGGTTAGTTAGAGAACCTAAGTTATCTTATTTTGCTTTGAGGCAGTATTGGGATTGGAGGTCAATCTAGGGAAGAATGTATGGGGCGCATTGCCTAGAAAAACAATGAAAACACATTCTTACTCAGGAAAGTTCTAATTTTGGAAGAATTATAACTTTCTGGAAATTTTGAACAGATTTCTAGTTGGGTCTATCTAGGTGTATAATTGTGGTTACACTTGGTTAGAGTTTCCGTGGAGTCTCTAAGAGTCCATAAAGGTTTTCTAGGCTTTCAAACTAGTCTCTTTGGTATTCATTAGCCAATTTAATTTGCAAGACAGTCCATTAGATAAGAACTCATAAGGCAGCCCGGCATCATAGAATGTGTAGATGTATCATACCTAAGACAAATATAATCCTAATCCCTAAATGATTTATTGCTGACTAAACAAGAGAAGACATCAAAGTCCAGAACTAATGAAAACACCATAAACAGAGAACCAAGGTCACAAACAAAGTAGCATTCCAGCAGTCTTGCTACAAGCATCTTCTTCGGCCCTTAACTACGATAAACATCCAATCAGAATTGATACGTGTGTGCTTTGTCAAACTCAGTAGTTAATCATAAATTGTGAATATGAGATTAAGAGCTCCACAAATCAGACTGAGATGAATTAGTAATATAGGAAACAAACATTTTCATCGGTTCATTAAAGAATTTTCTGAATCCAAGTAGGATCACCTTGAAGCTACTCGGACATTGTATTCTTTGCCAGGATGGTAGAATTCAGCAAGACCCCAATCAATCAAGCGAAGTTTTCGCAGCTCATGGTCAATCATAACATTGTGAGGCTTTACATCTCTATGCATAATGCCTTGCGAATGGCAGTAATCCAGCGCCTGCATTTACAGATGGCTTGAATTAATTAAGCATGTAAGGATATATCCACTAACCTCTGAAACTTAGAGTCCTTGACATAGTAACCAAAAATTTGCTACCAATATGTTAAAATGAGACGCAACATAACACAAGCCATGTGATTAACCAAAAAAAGAAGTGTCATGCATTAGCCACATAATCACAACTAAAAGAAAAACAAAACAAAAGCGTCAAAGACAATGCATCAAATAGCCATCCGACATAATATTTAGGTGAAGAATGTTTTGTTAAAGAGTACATATACCTGATAAATGAGCCCTAGTTTAAATGCACCTCCTCCCCTTGTAAAAACAAAGTGGAGTGCGAGGTCAATATTGACAAGTGTTACTTACCAAAAAATGTTATTAAAAAATAATAAATAAAAATTCTGCTATAACTTTTAGAAGTGGCAATTGATAAAATTTCTTACCAATTTTATTTGCCTGTTATACATTTTATATATAGTTCTCCCAAGAGTTTAAACACAGACTCAAAAGCCACTAATTAGCAACATGATCAGATGAAAACCTTGAGAAGCTCGTATACATAGTAGCGTATGTCATAATCAGTCAGCGTGGGGTACAAAACTTTGAAATCTGTACTGTTCACGTATTCAAAGACCAAGCTAGGAGTCTTTGAGTGCTGATCTCTAACAATATCAAGCAGCTTCACAACATTTGGGCCTCCACAAAGATTTTGTAGTATTTTAATCTCCCTCTTTATCTGCATGAATACCAATACATGTATCACATTCACATTATTGTGTGTAGAAAAGAATCATCACCAGTTAACAAGGCAATAACAAATGAATTCACTTATAAGGTAAGAAATATTTGCACTGACAACCATATATCCCAAGCAAACAGATATGGGAACAGCTATACATCCCCTACAAAATAATTCCAGACCCCTTAATTCTGGTGTATATATATATATATATATATATATAGATAGAGAGAGAGAG
The DNA here is from genome assembly GCF_965113065.1 of Corylus avellana. Taxonomy (NCBI): domain Eukaryota; kingdom Viridiplantae; phylum Streptophyta; class Magnoliopsida; order Fagales; family Betulaceae; genus Corylus; species Corylus avellana. The sequence continues at coordinate 18,329,973 of NC_142498.1, forward strand.
AGAGAGAGAGTCAAGCTTCTTTATTAAAGAAATCACAAAGCTTCAAAATAACATGATCTTCTTCCCATTGGGTTGGAAAACAAAAAATAACATGGGGATTCCACTCTTTACCTTAGTGGCTAATGCACTCTACATTATAAAGCACTGATTCTTTTTGGTCGCTGGAAATGGCTAAATTACTAAATTGCTAAATTTTAGTGATCTACCATGACCATGAGCTTTAAACACAAGCCCCCTATACCACAGTGATGAGGATTTATCACTATGACTAGATGGCATCTTCATTATAGAGTACTGAAAATTCTAATTAAGTTAATGAGTCAAAGGCTGACAAAGAGACTTCTATAAACCACTCAACAAAGTGATCACTTGTGCTACAATCTATCAAAATTGGATACTATCTCATACATTTATATGAAGGTCATGCCTATAAGCCTCATAAAATAATATACATAAACAGTTTTTGATACCTTAAGCTTAAAATGATAACTATAAAAACCAATTAAGACTATACTTATGAACTGTCACAAGAAAGAGGTGATGTTTTTTTAACTACTAACCAGAATTAACTAAAGCCAGAGTCCAAAACCACAATAACCTCGAATATAATTAGTCATTTTGATTTCCAACTCCAATATACTTCAAATGTAATTCCACCCCCACAGTGACCAAAGTTTAGAATAACACATGCTTAATGTGTTGCATATTTGAATTTTTCTTTACACCTTGGTGAAGCTGATTTGTGAAGTGTAATAGTTCTGTTGCTTTGTTTAAAAAGGCATACAATTTCTTGCACCAATGCTTAGGAATAATATCTACTTCATCCAGAATATACCGACAGTTTTAAAATAAATCTTGTTCAACAGAAACAATGCAAAAGATCACTCACCTTCTTTTTCTTGACGGGTTTAAGGATCTTGATAATGCATTTCTCATTGTTAGTAACATTTATACCCTCAAAAACTTCACTGTATTTTCCCCTTCCAACTTTTCGAACAACCTCATAGTCATCCTGATCACTGCATACATGCAAGGAAATGAAAACAATTACACAATGTGCATTTTAAATGAAGAAAAAAAAAGTTGTTAATCTCAAAATTTTGATATTAATTATAGAGAAACAATCAATGGCTTCAGGGAGCAAAATTCCCTGTTGGATCCCCCATCAATTCCATTTGGCAGATACTCCTCCACCTAGTTCAAGCTGGGTCCAGCCCCAACTTGATACGAGTACCAAATTTTATTTCCCCCCAAGACTTGGCAATTTTAAGATATAAGCGTTATTTTATCAGAAAACCATAGACTTAGCACCAAAAACAGCTAATAAGATTAATATCAGAAACAATGGTTTAATTCTCTCTTTTTCCTCGCCATCCATGCAGATTAAAATATACCCAGATTTCGGACTCCAATAAGTAGATTCTATTCTTCTCAAGGCTTGTCAATGTTTCAACTTAACAGCCAAATGAGAGAACAAGACCCACTTCCTGGCTAAAACGAGTACCACTCTATTGCTTCCACAGTCAAATAATTTTACCTATAGCACAAAATGAAACTTTAGAATTATGTCAACTATATAGTATACCAGAACAAACAGTTAACCTCTGTCCTTTATAATTGGCATTTTGATCACCAAAGTTACAATTTCCAGCAAGATCTATCACATGCTGACTCAATCAAAAATATTAGCAAGTTCCCAACTCCAGACAGCTTCAAATGGGTAATCACGTCCTACGCGCAACCTAGTAGCCGTTTGTACCCTCATCAACGTGTCAAACTACGTGTTAGCTCAGTAAAAACAACTTTCCTTTCTTTTTCTCAGACGTGTATGTATGGAGTTTTGCTACAACTTCAATACCATTAACTAATCCCCATAAACATAAAACCAATCACTTCCTAATTCATATATTCACAAGATGCTCCAAAACAAATAATTCCAACAAAACAACAACAACAACAATAATAATAATAATAATAATAATAATAATAATAATAATAATCCTAGACATATTGGTAATACATCTAAAACCCTAGATCCCATTCAAGAAGGAATAGTTGAAGAAAATGTGAAATAAAAGAGAGGTGTAGAGTTTTTGAAAACAATTTTACCCCCATTGAACGGCGAGAGACTCGTAGTCCCAGTAATCTCTAGCGCGGTGAACATTGACATCAGTGTAGACTCGAGCCCTGGACATGGCTTGCTCCAAATACTCGGAGGAAAATGAGCACCACCCTGTTACGTGTATTCGCGTTGTCGATCAACCTAAGCATCAAACAAACAGTAAGTACAATAGCGATTGGTTATGAACGATAACTACACCCTGAAGGTTGAAGAATCAGGAGGTAACAAAATAGAGTGGATAATTTTTTATTTTTTATTTTTGATAAATGTTATTTTTCATCTTCTATTCATTTTCGTAATTTTTTTTTTCAAATTTATTATTGGATCGGTGACTTCTATAAATCCAATATCCAACTGTAATTTTTTTTTTAAAAAAAAAATGAATGAAAAATAAATGGGTGATAAAAGAATAAATAGCAACTCTTTTTTTTAATGTTTAAGATAATTATATTTTTGCTTTTTAATTAAAGAGTAAAAGAGTTTTTAAAAATATATTCCCGAAAATATAAAAGGTTACATGTTTGTAAAGTATTTTTATTTTGACTTGAACATTTTAATTTTGTGATTACTACTTTTTTCTTTTTTTTTTATGGGATCCATTTCAAAAAAGTTTGTGTTAAGTCCCTATGATCAGGTGTGGTCCCAGTCGATTGATCTACCTCTTTGAGACGTTAAGTAACATTTAAAATCATTAATATATTGAAATTCAATAATAATCATCTCAAATTTAATAGTAATTTTAAAAAAAATATTACATTTGTGAGAATTATATGAAAACTCTATTCTTTCTTATATAATTACTCAAATCCCTATAGAATTATTCTCTTTCATATAAACAACAATCATTCAATCAACATGTTTATTTAGGGTTTAAGGCAAAGGTTATTTTGACAATTTTTATTGATTAAAAATCATACTAAAAGTGAAAATAGTGCTTCTATGAAAAATCAAACTCATACCCCTTTATATAAACTAATACCATAATAATCATTAAGTTATACATATCATTAGAAATAATCATTGAAAATGTAAATCTTTGTCTATACTTAATGGGTTTTGTGATCCTCACTAATGGGCCTATGCATTCCAAGCCCACCCATTTGAGCTTTTCTAACGAGGGTAACCTAACGATTTAAGGAAGGAGATGCTACAATTTTTTCCTTATAAAAATTTCGTGATCAAAATTTGTTTATAACTGATGTAAGGAAGTAAAAGTATTCACCCACTCGCCCTTGCCTCGGGGGCCGCCCATTTAAGTAGAGTCTCATCATCTGCTACTGGTACTTGGGGGGTAAATGTAATGTCTTCCGCGAGCCACTCCATATGGGAGGCACTAGCTCTCCATCAAGACTTTGGTTTGAGATTTTTTTTTATTTGAATAGTAATAAAAATTTATTAATATGATATAAAATTTAAGAATGTTAAAAAAAAATAAAAAAAAATAAGAGAAATAATATCAGGCCATTGTAGCCTTTTTAACTGTCTCTCGAGTCACCAACTTCTTCGTAGTGTAGGGCGATCGACACTTCCTTCCGTAAAGAGCCTAGCATGGCGCCATGTCAATGCTTGCCTTGAAGTTATTGTTGTAGGCAAACTCTAATAAAAAAATTTAAGGAGAAAATTTACTTTATCCCCTGAAGTTTCAGGAGTTTTTCAATTTGAACCCCAAAGTTTAAAATTTGGCAATATACTCCTCTAATGTTTCAAAAATTTTCAATTTAAACATTATGTTACTAATTTCCGTTAAATTGGACGGAAATTAAAAAATTAAAAATTAAAAAATTAAAAAAAAATAAAAAAATAAAAAAAGCCTGAGGGCAATTACGAAATTTCATTGATATCCGTCTAATTTGATGGAAATTAGTAACGGAATGTTTAAATTGAAAATTTTTGAAACATTAGGGGGTACATTGCCAATTTTTAAACTTTGGGATTTAAATTCAAAAATCACCAAAACTTCAGGAAGAGTAAAGTCAATTTTTCCCAAAAATTTATTGTATCCAACTATCCTTAAAGTCTAAAACACAAGCTCTTCGCGTAGGTTTGGGTTAATCTTTTCGAAGTGTCCATTTATTTGAGGGCTTTGATTTGTAAGAAAGTGTTGTCTTTGTGAGTCAATCTACTATCGTCAACATCCTATGCCCCCTTCCCTCCAAAAAAAAAAAAAAAAAAAAAAACCACCTTAACCATCTTTCTTTTGGTTTGTTAAACTATGACAATGTCATAACAATCAAACTCACAAGGGTTAGTGTGACGCCATGAATTAATGTTATCTCATATTAGGTGGAAGGATTGCCTATATTGACTAAGTGGATGAGTGCTTAAGTCTTTAATTATTTACTAAGTGAGATTCGACTTTATAAATGAATATAAGAAACTTTAATTATAATTTAATTAGTTATTTTTTAGTAATAATATATCTAGCGCTTTCCTAAGTCTTGACAAATGGTAATAGAGCAACTTAGTAACACCATATAACATTGAAACACTGCATGACAGTGGCGGATCTAAGAATTGACCTTAGTAGGGGCAACATTAAAATAATAAAATTATTATTATTATTTTTTTATAATATATAAAAATATATATGATGCATACAATTTAAAAAATAAAAATAATTTATAACATAATATACGTCTTCGTAATATAAAATATTTATCCTTTATGAAGTCTATATGACCCATCTTTTATTGCATGCTTATTCATTAATTTTTTATTTTTATTTTTTTTATCCACCTAAATTTATTGCCCTTAAAAAACTCAACCCCGCAAGAGAAATTATAGGAAATAGCACTAGATGCTGACTGATTTGTTGGTCAGTGTTGATATATGTTTATAGATAAAACTACTATTTTGTTACTAGACAATGAAAATTCGTTTAAGATTACTTAGAAAATATAACTCTTGTCCGTAAAATTTTATTAGAAAGTTCTACCACTAAAAAATTGTTTAGCTATTTGGTAACTATGTTTCTTTTTAAGTGTTTTTTTGTTTTACTATTAGCGATGTTTAGTAACGAAATGAAAACAAAAATGCATTCAGAAGCAAAAATGACACCAAAAAAAAGATGTAATATTTTTTTATTTCATTTTATAGCAACCTAAAATGGTTAATGTTATTTTTTTAAAAAAAATTAATGGTAGTGAGAATTTAGCACTTGTTAGGCTACATGGAGACACACAACATACTTTTTGCAGATTAACTATAATAGTGACATTTTCCCACATATTAAGCATAATATCGTTTCTTTACCCGAAGAATAACTAAAACAATAGAGAAGGTGATTGAAGCTTGCTGGCCGCATAGACTACAAGTCTACAAAACGCACTATTTTCTCCGTATGCAGCCACCTCACCTCTCCCTATCTCTTATCAATGTGACCTCTTACCAAGTAATTAATATTTCCACATACTCAAGAGACTTTACCAATTCCCTAGAAATCGGTCCTCTTGAATCCTAGATACTTTTACGCTGTTTTCTCCATATGCAGCCACCTCAACTCCCCCTGTCTCTTATCAATGTGACATCTTACCAAGTAATTAATATTTCCACATACTCAAGAGACTTCAGCAATTCCCTAGAAATCGGTCTGCTAGAATCATAGATATTTTTACGCCAGAAACCGATAACTCTTCAGAAACTTCAAAGAGAGGCGAGGAAGATTGGGGTGAGCCAAAAAAGGAGGAAAGCGCCAAGAGGAGGAAGAAGATAAGAACGAGAAGGAAGAATTGGAGTAGGGGCGAGGGCTTGAAAAATTAAAAAACTAGCTTATAATTTTTTTTTTTTTTTTTTTTTTTCAAGGCACCCACCCCTACAGTATCTTCGCCACTGATGACATGGCCATGATGAGGACTTTTTGGGATTTTAGTAGGAGAGACTACGACACCGAAGAAAATGTTAGTCTCGCATTGAATGAGTAGATTGTCACATTGACTGAGTATAGTATGTAAAAGTTCTTATAAGTGATAAGTCTTTGATTAATTTCTTAGACCGGGTTTTAAACTGATTTTAAGGAGTTCAAATTATAAATTAGAGTAAAGTTTACATACCCTTATTAAATTACCACTTAATTGATAATGTTCCTCTCAAACTTTTAATTGCGACAATGTCTCTCTAAACTATCAAAACATTGTCAATGTCCCCTATAAAGTTAGCAAAAAGATAAAAATGCTCTTATATATTTTTCAATAAGACAAAAATATCCCTATAAATTAAAAATATATATAAATTTTTTTTATTAAAAAAAAAAGAAATATTTTAAATTAAAAAGAACAATTTTTTTAAAATGAAAATTTTTTAATTTTAAAAAAAAAAAAAAAACCGAATATTTTTTCAAACGATTTTTTTAATGGAAATTTTTGCTTAAAAAAAAACATTTTTTTTAAAAATATTTTGTTTGATAAAATGAAACTTTTTATTTTCTTAAACGAATATTGTTAATTTTTTTAAAACGGAAATTTTTATTTAAAAAAGTTATAAAACAAAACAAAATTTTTCTATTTTTATAACAAAAAAAATCGAAAATTTTAATTTTTTATTTATAAAAATGATTTTTTTTTTTTAATTTTAAATGTGCCACCCTTTGGATTTTTTTTTTTAAAAAATTTTTTTAGGTTTTTTCTAGAAGTTTTAGTATTTTTTGTTTTTATTTTACTAAGGATAGTTTGGACATTGGGGAATATTGACAATTTTTTGTAGTTTGGAGGGACATTATCACAATTGAAAGTTTAGGGTGATATTGTCAATTTAATAATAGTTTAAAAGAGGTATATAAACTTTTTCCAATAAATTAACTAGTCCTTTAGAGTACTAGCTAGCTAGCACAAATGTGACTAACTATTTACCTAATTGTTACCCCTTTTCATTTTCTTTCTTAAGTTTTTTTTTTTTCTTCTCTCTCTACAACCTTTCTTTTGCATGTGTCCTTTTGTCTCCGAAGGCATTTTCTGTCGATGGACACCTCATTCCGAGACATCGTCGTAGGTCAAAATCGAATTAGGGCAAAAAAACGAATAGTATTAGATATAATTTTCCTTCTTTTTATTTTTTGCGTAAATTTCTGGAATGAGAATAATAATAATAATAATAAGGGTTGGTTTTATTTTTTTATTTTTTTCTCTTAAGAGTTTGATTTTTATTAAGGAGATACATGTGGTTTTGATAAAGACCAAATTGATCATTTCGTCTATTAACTGTTAATTGATTTAACGGAAGTTCACGCCACTGACACGTGGACCAATTAAAATTTGACACTTGGCATAAGTGGTCACGACATTAGTGATGATGTGGCCACCTAATTAAAATTTATATTTAAAAAATAAAATAAAAAAATATACCACCAAATGGCCAAGGGGTTGGCCGTAGTCACTCCAAAATTTTTTTTTTTCTTTTTGAATTTTTTTTTTTTAAATAAAAAATTTAATTAGGTGGTTATATCATCACTAATGACTTAGTCACTTATGCCAAGTGTCAAATTTTAATTGGTCCACGTGTCAGTGACGTGGATTATTAAGTCAATTAACGGTCAATGAACGGAAAGACCAATTTGATCTTTATCAAAACTACAAGTACATCATGTAATAAAAATCAAACCTAAGGAGGTATTATATATTTAACCCTTTAAAATAAAACAAAATAGACTAAGGTAGTCACAGTACTCGGTTATTAACGTCGGTAACGTTCAACCTGGTTGTCGAAAGAGACAGATTATGGAGTCCGTACATTGAAGCGAGGGATAACGTATATATTGCTGAAAATTGAGAAATGCTACATTCTAATAAGCATCCCACAAGTTGCCAATATAAATCTGAGCTGGCAATGAGCACATGGCCGATTTGCAATTTTTTATTATTTAATTTTTAAAATTTTAAAATTAAAATTAAAACAATAAAAAACTTTAAAAAAAAACTAAAAGGAGATTGCAAGGGGTGGCCAGCCTGGGTGGCTTCGGCCCAGACGTAATAAATATCCCACAAATTGCCCATATAAATCTAAGCTAGCAATGAGCACATGGCGCATTTGCAATTTTTTATTATTTAATTTTTAAAATTTTTAAATCAAAATTTAAACAATAAATTTATTTATTTATTTTTTTTAAAAGTAAAATGAGATTGTAAGGGGTGACGGGCCACCCCCTGGGTGGCTCCGGCCACCCTAGACCCAGTTTGGGGTGTCCGAAGCCACCCCTAGGCCCTTGGGGGTGGCCAAACCACCCCCAAGAGCCAAAAGAAAATTTATTTATTTTTTTTCGATTTAGCCTTTGTAGTGGCCGATCCACTCTCAAGGGCCATAAACCACCTCCATTGATCGGTTGGGGGTGGCCAAAGCCACCTTATGGCCCTTGAAAGTGGATTGGCTACCCCCAAAGGCCATGGGGTGGTTTGGCTATCTTTAAGAGACAAATCGAGAAAAATTATTTATTTATTTATTTATTTTTATCCTTTGAGGTGACCGAACCAACCCAAGATTCCTTGTAATCTACTTTTACTTTTTTTTTTTTTTTAAAAATGCATTATTGTTTTATTTTAATTTAATTTTTTTAAAAAATTAAATAATAAAAATTTCAAATGGACCATCCGCTCTTTGTCAGCTCAGTTTTTTTTGGGCATCTTGGGGGATATTTTAATCTTATTAGAATCTATCATGTCTCCTGAAAATTCTACGTGGATGGGGCCGTGGGGTGAATTTTCAATTTATAAGAAGACAAGTCGATTAACGATTGGCTACATAATTATTTTGTCAACTATGGTGGGTTTTTGGTGGGCCCGGCCACGCGTGATCAAGAAGAAAGATATTATAGGAGCTGATGCACTCACCAATCAAATTTAACTGATAAAACAAAAAATATCTGAAAACACAATTTTTTTTTTTTTTTTTTGAAGTATGAAAACACGACTTGACTCTAGGTAGTAGGTAATTGACTCATGGACCTATATAGCACCAGTACTCACCGAATCGAACTATCTTCTGTTAAGGGGAAGAAGATGAATTTGAGATTGAAGCAATATTCCATTTTCGCTCAATGTTACTTTCTCTGCCTCTGTTGCTTCTTCTTCTTATCGTTTCAGGTTTCCAAAGCTCAAAATGCTACTACAGTCCCATCTGAAGGTTTTCTCTCTCTCTCTCTCTCTCTCTCTCTCTCTGTGTACGTGCATGCATAATTAATTGAAGTGATAATACAAGCAGAAGTAAGGGTACGTACTGGTCGATCCATCTCCCCTTTAATCTTTAGCAGTATGAACTATGAACTCTTTTTTTTTTGGAACTATGAACTGATCTCTTATGTTGTCCTTACTGCTGCTAGATCTACTGTTTTTTTTTAAAAAATTATTATTATTATTTTTTAAGGTTATAGGTTTGGGTTTTTTTTTTTTTTTTCAATTTAATTATTGTTTGATTCTGTTCATATTTTTGTCATTTAAGAACGGTGGGTCATCTTTTAGTATTAAAGAATTATGAGAATATTTTATCATAAAACTAAGAGATGAAGTTTAATCAATCAAATTTCAAAACAGTTTTCTGTCCGCTAGCTCTCTGAAAAAACACTTCCCAGATAAAACCTTTTCGTTCTCAGCCAATTAAGGAGAGCTCCACACACCATCCTCATTCTTATAAACTTGTTCCTTCCTTTTTTTTTTCTAGCTTTGGTTCCGACATCTATTGTGTTTGAGATTTAGATTTTGGATCTATCACAAATTCACAATTGCTTCTTTTTACCGATAAAGTGTACGATGCAACATAAAGATTAAAATAATTTAGAGAAGTATATTTTTGATGGAAAAAATATTTGAAAAAAAGAGGTTATATATATAGAATAAATATTTTTATTTTGATAAACTTTTTTTTTTTTTTTTTTGGTCTAATTGCCTATTTTCATAAACTTAAAAAGATGTAAATTTAAGTCCTACTTATAAAAAAAATTAAAAATTAAGAACAAAAAGAGAAAAAATTATGGGTGACCCGCAACCATCCCACTTCCACTTGGATGGCCACATAGATACTCTAATTTTATTTTATTTTTTAAATATTATTTAATCTTTAAAATAATAAGTTAGCTTTTACTCCTACAAAAGTCCAGCACTTATTTTGTCAAAATGTTCTTACAATAAGGAGAGAAGACTGATTTTATAAAATAATGCTATAAGTTTTCATAAAGTTCTCCTAGAGTCATCTTAAATGTAACGTGGCTTTTAAAATCACCAATAGATCAATAGTCAATAAATTACCTCTCAAATTCAACAGTAATTTTAAAAGTCACATCACATTTGAGATGGTTCTAAAAAAATTTATAGCATTACTCGATTTTATAAAAAAATATTTTGTGTTTTGAAATTTTTAGTAATATATTTGTCTTCAGTAAACAAATGACAAGAAAAAAAAAAAAACAAAAAAACAAAAAACAAAACAAAGGTTCATCGACCTTCTTTTCATTTCAAACAACAATCCATAGTTATTCACAATTTGGGGGCAAAATAAATGAAATGATATTTACTATTCTCTTAACATTTTCAGTTGAATTGGTCTTCATTAATTTATCATTTTTTTGTTTGTCCTTCTTAATTAAGGTTGAATTGAGGCTGCCAACACAATTGAGAATGACTTGTCAACATGTACCTTTATCTGGTCCACGTTCCTCTAATTATTGACACCTAGTAGTGATGGAACACCACTCATTCTTTTTAATATGCATATTATATAGTCAATATATTTATTTATAATTAAATACTTATATATAATTAAAAAATAAAAATATTTATATATTTATATTTATATGTATTAATCTAAAATTTAGTTTGATCTCAATTAAAGTTATGTTGGACCCACCCGGATTAAATTCGTCCCCACACCCATCACATATTCACATGGGATAAGGATCCTAATCCATGCGCATTGACATGGGACTCTTTCATGGACCATTACCTCGTTTATTACATGATGGAATCTTCTGACGTCCTTTATTACATCATAAGGGAATTTTTTCTTAAACTTCAAGGAAATTTAAAGTGAAGTTGCTGTTAATGCTAGTAAAAATTTATTTTTAATGTATTTTTAGGTGAAAATGGTAGGTAACTCCAACGTCAACAAAATTGATTTGTTGTAAACTTGATTATTAATTAAAAAGAAATATTAAAATTATAAACAAGGTATTTGGAGTACTGTGCAACAACATATAATATAAAGCTCATCTCAATTTTATTTACAAATATAACAAAAGGATATCCCGTCAGCTCATCTAAATTTATCATATTTATCCCACCCATGGGATTTTATACATATAAATCGGTTCCTATATAATTATGGTTTTATTGTATGACTCTCAAGAGAAAATGGGTTTTTTTTTTTTTTTTTTTGGAATGGTGCGCGCAGTTGCCGCTTTGAACTCAATACTCCAACAATGGGATGCTCCGGCGGTACCTTTATGGAACATAAGTGGAGAGCCATGTACCGGATCTGCCGTCAACAACACGGAGTTCATAGACCCCGCGAATAACCCGGCCATCAAGTGCGACTGTACTTACGAGAATAATACAGTGTGTCACATAACGAAATTGTACGCCTCTCTTTCTCTCTCACAACAATAGGTACTTTTTTTTTTTTTTTTTTTTTTGTTAAATACTTCAAACCCCTCTAGGGTTTCTCAACTTTATTTTTTCTTTCTTGGAGTTTCATTTTTATCACAGGAGGTCCCTATGATTTTGATAAGTGACCAAGTTAGTCCATCCGTTAGTTGACCGTTATGACTGACACGTGGACCAATCAAACGTCGATACGTGGCATATATTTAATTTTTTTTAATTAAAAAAAATGTATTATTATTATTATTAAAAAAAAAAAAAAAAAGTAACAGAAAAAAAAATTGGGGGTGGCTCTTGGCCATTTGGGGGTAGCCGAGGCCATGGGGGTGGCCGAAACCACCCCCAGCACCCACTGGAGCCACCCCCATGGAGCCTTGGGGGTGGCCGAAACCACCCCCAATGATGGTTGGGGGTGGCTCGGCCACCCCCATGGAGCCTTGGGGGTGGCCGAAACTACCCCCAAATGGCCAAGAGCCACCCCCAATTTTTTTCCGTTTCTTTTATATATATATTAATTTTTTTTTTAAAAAAAAACATTTTTATTATTATTATTTTTAATTTAAAAAAATTAAATATGTGCCACGTGTCGACGTCTGATTGGTCCACGTGTCAGTCATAACGGTCAACTAACGGATGGACTAACTTGGTCACTTATCAAAACCACAGAGACCTCCTGTGATAAAAATGAAATCCCATGAGGGAAAAAATAAAGTTGAGAAACTCTAGAGGGTTTGGAGTATTTAACCCTTTTTTTTTTCGTTTTTTTTTTTCCTTTCTGATTCCTGAGCATAGACAAATACAATAGAGTTTGATTTTTTTTTTTCTTGAATTTTCTAGTTAATAAAAGTATGCGGTTAAATTTTCTTAAAAATTTATTTATTCCTTATTTTGCTTGTTCTACAATTTATAATTCAAAGAACTTGTATGACTAATTCCTGTTATTCAATGAGTTGATTAATAAGCTTGAAAATATTATTACTTAGTTTGAGATTTTCGATTAGTAATTGTAAGAAAACTTAATAAAAGGTTTAGAACTATTACATTCTCAAATTAATAGATAAAAATTATGTAATAGTAAGATTAATAAGAGGGACTCTCAAGGGGGAATAACTTCAATTCGGTCAAGGCAAAAAGGGAGGGTTTTTTGCCCACAACTCGCAAGCTAACACCTTAGCTTAGCACATAAACTCAAAATGAGAACAAAACACCATATTATTCCTCCCACATTGACCTGCCGCCCACCTTCGCCTGACGCCGTTGCCGAAAATGCCGCTTCCTCTTCCGCCCCTGTACACCCCAGCCACCTCATATGGCCACGCAGGCCATCTCATATGGCCTGGGGTGGCCAGCGAGCCACCCCGTGGCTGGGGTTGCTCGCCGGCCACCCCAACTCCTCCCCTTGTGGCCGCTCACGTGGCCCAGCTCCTCCCCTTTTGCTGCTCTTATATATGATTTGGTGTTTTGTTCTCACTTTAAGTTTTTGCATTTTTTCTTGTATCGATGACGTGTCACGTGTTGATTGGTGGGCAACAAACCCATGGTTTTTGCCAAGACCATATAGTTGCAGCTCTCCTCTCAAGGACTAGTAAAACTCAAGGACTCTAAAGGACTAGCTAGTTAGTGCAGCACTGAGTTTTACTAGGGGAGCTTATCCCAAACCAGCCACATCAGAATCTATGAGGGCGTTATGTGCAGCAGAATTTTGCAGAGATTTAGGAATGCATGACATTATTTTAGAGGGTGATGCTGAGGTGGTGGTTAAGGCCATAAATAGGTATCGATCTATATGGAGTAGATATGGACAAATCATTGAGGATGTTAGAGGAGTTTTAGCTGGTTTTACAAAATGGGAGATTATGCATGTCAAGCGAGAAGCAAATGGAGCAGCCCATGGAGTGGCAAAACTGACAGCATGTGAAAATAGTGAAAAAATTTGGATATATAGAGGAGATCCCTAGTAGTATTTTTTCTATTGTAACCTTAGAGCATTATGCTCTTTCTATTTAGAGTCTTGTACTTTAGATCTTATTATGAAATGAAGTCAAAGCTTTTATTCAAAAAAAAAAGAAAAAAGAGATAGATATCAAATATCTTTTTTATGGTGTTTTGTAGCAACTATTTAGAGGAAATCTTGTCCTATCTTAATTGGTGTGGTAAGTTTATTTTTAATAAAACTACTTTTCACATTTATTTATCATCTTTATGTCACATTGATTGATGCGAAATGTTTAAAATAATTTTTTTTTTGTCCACCTAAATTTATTGAGAGAGAGAGAGAGGTGAACCATGATGTAGATGGAAGAAACAATGAAAAAATATATATTTTTTTTGGAAAACAAAAAGTGAAAAAAATAATAAGAAAATTTATGGTTAAATACTTTTTTGCCTCTAGGGTTTAAACACTTTATTTTTTTTCCTCTTAGGGTTTCATTTTACATGTGGTTTTCATAAAGACGAAAATTGTACCTCCGTTAAAATTTCGTCTAAAACTTAACGGAATGCCATGTTAGCACTAATAAAAAATTGTCACGTGTCATATAATATTTTTAAAAAAAATTAAAAAGATTAAAAAATTATTTAAAAAAAAAAAAAATTGGGGTAGACTCGCCATCCTTGGCCAGCCACCCCTTTTGACCATGGGGGTGGTCGAGCGACCCCATGGCCAACTGGAGTACTGCTTTCATTGTACGATTATATGCTCTTAAATCTTAATATTCTGAAACGTATATTATGCCTGGAGTGCTGGTGCTTCCTCATTCATTCTTGGCGATGGGATATTAAGGGAAGCTTAATTAGCAAGTGATTAGAGCTTTTTGCTTTGTGGAGGCCGTAAAAAATGTCTGCAAGGCTTTTGCGTTCCTTAACAGATGAAAACCAAGATCTGCAGAAGCAGATTGGGTGCATGAATGGCATTTTTCAGCTCTTTGACTGCCACCATTTCCTCAATGGCCGACGTACGAACAGCCACAGCCACAAGAGACTTCCAGTTGGGCTCCTTGGGGTGGCCGAGCCACCCCATGGCCAAAATTTTCTTCTTTTATTATTATTTTTTTTTGGGAAAAAATATAATTTTCTATTCTTTTTATTTTATTTTTAAAAAAAATTAATTATATGACACGTGGCAAAATTTGATTGGTGCTGACGTTGCGTTCCATTAAGTTTTTGATGAAATTTTAAGGTAGGTACCATCTTGGTCTTTATGAAAATCACAGGTACCTCCTGTGATAAAAATGAAACCCTAAAAAATATTGAAACCCTAGGAGGCAAAGAGTATTTAACCTTAAAATTGAATGACGTTTTTATTGTTCACAGTAAAAACGCAATTACCATGTTGCTAGCTTACCAAACTGTTGCCGTTTTAAAAATGTCACTACAGGCACATCACTAACCTATTAGTAACGTTTTTTGGCCCAAAAAGTCATTAATAGGTAGTCATTAAACATCAAAATTTTTGTAGTGGAAGTGGAAGTATGACTATAATCGAGCCAATCTAAACATGTGATGTTCAAATTTGGTCGTTTGATTTTTTTTTTTTTATTTTTTTTTTCCGAACACGAGCTCAAGCTTGAGCTTTATATTGAATGAGCTCAAACTTGTTCATGAGCTACTCAATTAACTCATTTAATCCATGTATAAAATAAATGTCGTGATTGTTTTTGTTTTTGTAAATTTATACTAATTATTAGTTACTTAATTATGACTAAAATTTATTATTTAAGTAATTAGAGAAATTAACTCAAATATTAAACAATATAATCTCGAGTTTATATGTTTATGTTACACACATATACATACACATAAACCCACTATAACACAATTCTCAATTATAATATTTCAAGTTATATTTATTAAACTACAAAGAAAATTTATTTTTATACTTGTAAATAACTACACACGTTTTCATTACAAAATTAAAAATAATAAAAATGAAGTTATACTAGTCTATACGAGTTGATGCAAGCTTATACAAGTTTGGGTCATTTATTAAATAAGCCTAAGTTTTTGTTCAAATTCTGTTTGATTAATAAATAAATTGAGCCCAAATCGAGTTAATCTAATTCAAGCCATGTCCAGTTCAAGCATGTCTATGTACGTCTTTTATTCATTTATAGCCCTAAATGGCGTCCCACTTAAAGTAGGACTAAGATCATCTTTGGTTCAAATGAATTGAAAAGAGCAAGCCCTTTAAGGAGAGAGGGCAAAATTGTCATTTATATTTGTTTTTTTTCTTTTTGACAATTTTACGCTTGCACTTCCAAATTCCGCAAAGGAGGGGGTGGAGGCCTTCGGAACAGGATCCTCTCTAGTCCATTTTGGACTGAAGAATATCTAGAATGGTCATGATCTTTTTAAAGAGATTCTGAGGTCATAAATAGAACATTTGTTCAATTAATAAAAAAATAAAAAATATTATATATATTTTTAAAAAAATTATAAAACAAAATTATAAAAAATTAAGGGGTGGCATCGGCCACCCTAGGGCCCTTGGGGGTGGTCCGGCCACCGCCAGGTACCAGATCTAAAAAAAAAAAAAAAAATTCGTTTGGCCATTGGGGGTGGCCCATTGGGGGTGGCCGGACCACCCCCAAGGACCCTGGGGTGGCTTGGGCAACCCCAAACCGGCCGGCCTAATGGCCCTTGGGGGTGGTTTGACTACCCCCAATGGCCAAACGATATACATATATTTTTTTTAGTTTGGGTTTAGGGGGTGGCCGGACCACCCCCAAGTGCCATGGGGTGGTCCGGCCATTGGGGGCCAGCTAAAATGGGGTGGTCTGGCCACCTCCTATGGCCAAGATGGGGTGGCCAGCCACCCCTTATTTTTTTTATTAATTAATTAATTATTATTTTTTAATCTGAAATATTTTTTCTTATTATTATTTTTTTCGTTAGACATGTGTCCTATTTTGTGGCTATAAGATTTATAAGAAGAAATTTCAGCCATGAACCAGATATTCTCTGGTCCATTATGGACGGAGAAATCCTATTCCAACACCCGGAGGCTTATTCGTAAAGAATCACTTTCATTTTGAAAACTGGCCTATGATTTGAAATGAAATGCTGAAGTTTGTTTAGGCCAATGTGATAAGCCAGTTTGGACTGTTTCTAAAAATGGTGTCTATGTAAGTGCAGAGACTTGGGAAGCCCTTAAAAAGAAGAATGAAGAGGTTATTTGGTGGAAGTTAGTTTGGTTTCCTCTTGCTATTCCTAAGCAGGCTTTTATTTTGTGGCTTGCTATGAAGGATAGGCTACTTACAGGTGAGAGGTTACTCAAATGAAGCTATAAGGGTGAGGTTCAGTGTTGTTTTTGTCATTCTCAACTAGAAACTCGTGATCATATTTTCTTTGAATGTAGCTTTAGTTCGAGAGTTTGGAAATATTGCATGATTCGTTGTAGAATTGTTATGCCTCCTGTGATTTGGGATGAACTTGTTCAGCTTGGATGCAATAAGTGGGGAAAGAACTCTCTTAAGTGCTTGATATGTCAATTGGTTCTTGGTTCTGTTGTTTATAATCTCTGGCGTACTAGAAATGAACTTAGACATGATGGTTTTCCAAAAACTGAAGAGCAGCTACTGAAGTAAATTTTTTGGGAAATCAGGACTAAAATTGCTGTAAAAAGAGGTTTTCCTAGAACTAGGGAGAACCTTTTGTTGTGTTTATTGTGGAAGTTGCCTTCTGCCATCCCCTGTAATGTTGGCTTGTAGTTTTGTTTCTTGTTTTTTAATATGTAAGGGTTGTAAGGGGCTATTTTGGTGTTGAGTAGTTGCTGGTTGTAGGTTTTGTTTTCCCTTGGCTTTGTAAGGGGTTGTATTTGTATTTCAGTGTTGCTCTGTTTTGAGCTTTGGTTTTAATGAAATGCTTATTCTGAACGGCTCGCCTAGGCTATCAATGGACGATAATCCAGCGTTTACATAGAAAGCTTCCGCTAAAACAAAAGCACACGCACATAGAAAAGGAAAAGATTTTGTCGATTTCTCTATGTCTTCAATGGCTCCAAAAACCCGGTGCTCCTCAGGATTGAACACACATTTGCAAACTAAGCACAGCGCGTCTTCTAAGTCTGCTTCCAAGTGCAGACCACAGAAGCAATCGAAGATTTTCTCAACCATTTTTAGCAGCCAATACAAATCGAAAGATGGATTTTCTTCGTTCAAGTGCAAACTAGAATCTGTCAGTATGATAAATATATTTTGTGTGCCAATATTTTAGTTATTAGGTTGTATGGTAATTGAAAAATCACATTTACTTATTGCAGGCTAACTGTTTATTCATTTTTCCAGGAGAGTGTATGCTCTAAACAAGCTGGGAGCTTTTCCAGAAGATATTGTGGCTTTGAGATATCTGACAGTTTTGTATGGATTTTCTCAGTACCTTCTCTTGGCGTTTAATTTGTGAAAATGGACCATCATCTTTTTACATTTTTGAATTAAAAAGAGACATTATTTTTCATATCATGATGTGCGTTTTTTATTCTTAGATGCAAGAATTAGGAGCCGGTGATTATTATTTTTTGTTCGGAATTTTGTAGGAAGATTGATCAAAATTACTTCACGGGTACCTTGCCAGCATTTATTGGAAATTTAGCCGCACTGAAGGAACTGTAAGTATAGGGAGAAACCGTTCATTTCTCATTGAAAGTTTTTTCTAAAAAGTTTACCAATTTAGTTCATGAGTTACTCAACAGTCACATAGCTACGCATCACATTACAATCTCCTTATATCACTCTCATGATATTTTAGGAAAAAGGTTAAGCTTGCTGAATTTAAAATTGGCTTTTGTTGTCGTTGGTAGGCTGCTGTTTCTTCAATGGCAGATTAAGACTTGCTCGCAAAAAGATAGGAGACAAAGGTAGGTTATAGAGGAAATGATCCAAACGCCAACATGTTAAAAAAAAAAAAAGTAGAAAAAAAAGAGGTACCTGAAATATTAAACTTATCAATGCAGCATCTCTGTGATACCTCAGATGGTATGGATTGTAAGAGTTGTGCGGGTGTGTGATAAGTTCTACATCAGGCATATATTAGGTCAATCGTAGTATGTGAAAGATTAAAAAAAGCTCCAATAGTAATTTGTTCTTTTGGGGTATCACACAGGTTCAACCAAACATTCCTAGGTGGCCTTTGAGCCACTGCAGAGGCTGCAACCTGAACCTGACGCTGACCTCACCAACCTCCCCTGCGAAACCGGTTGTGACATTGAAAGGGAGAGATGCACACACATAGACACAATCTCGAAAACCCCATAAATCTCTTGCATTTTTTTGTTGAGTTGGAGCTCAAATGGCACAAATCATGGGCATGTACATGATCGAAGCTTGTGGGGATAGTGTAGAGTAGGGGCTGTAAGGGCTCTCTCTCTCTCTCTCTCTCTGTGCTTTGGACCTTTCGGTTTCTAGAACTCTTTGCCTTTGAATGGCTTTCGGAGAATGGTGTTTGGGAACTTGGATCCGGAGAGGAAGAGGCACGGGGGATTGAGGATGAAGCAGGCGGGGAGAAGGTCGTGCTGTGGGAGTTAGATAGAAGTAGCCCGAAAATGGTCGGTCTCTGCTGAGGGTAAATTTTTTTTGCTGTCTTTGTTTCTCTGGCTCGCTCTTCAGTGCTTTGTTCGCTTGTTTGAATCCAAACTTATTTGTTAAAGTGGGTGATTAATACAGTGTGACTTAGTGAGCTGCAGCGAACAACATTAAAGAACGAATAGGTATTTCTAGATCTTAATTCAATCAAAGGATCTGAGAAATCTTCTCTAAAACACTAGATACTCTCTAGGTTTTGAAGGAAAATCAAGAAGAAACTTAACTCTGAGTAATTCTTTTTAAACAAACTCATATATAATCAACAACTGCGTTTCTGGAGACTATAAGCATGTATTTATAGGCCCCCAAACCCTAAACCTAAAACTAATACAAAACTAACTCGGATTGCAATTCTACAGAGCTCGTCCGAACGGAACTTAAGGCCGTTTGGACGGCCACGCACATAAAACCTAAAACAGGAACAAAGCTACGAAACTAACTCGGATTGCAATTCTACGGAGCTCGTCCGGACAGGACATAATGCCGTCTGGACTGCCAGGGGAATAAAGCTAGAAATAAAGCAACAAATAACATAGGTGTCCGGACGGTCTTCGAACGAGGACTTTAGATGAGGCTCTCGGGTTTAAGCCCGTCCGGACGGGCTGCAGACGAGACTTGCCGATCTACATCAGTGATTCTAAGCTCCTAAGCTATGAGGTTCTTGCTCAAAGAGGTGCTCAAGACGCTGTGCAATCCGATTAAGTGGTCCTATGTTGTGTTTTGGAAATGGCTGGGGGTGGCTTGCCAACCGGCAGCCGGCAGCCACCTTTTTATTTTTTATTTTAAATATAAAGAATTAATTTTTTTAGTTTTATATATTTATATTTTTTTTTATTAAGAGTGACACGGGTTAGCATTTTATTGGCGCTAACGTGGCACTTAATGGAATCTGTCAAATGTTTTAACGAAATTTGACTCCGGGGACTAAATTGTTTTTTGGGATACCGCAGGGACGTCTGAGTTCATTTTAATACGATATGGAGCAATTTGTAATTTAAGCCAACCATAAGGATTGATTTTGTATTTATCCCTTGCATTTATTCAGACTAGTCCATCAACGAAGTTGGTTGTTGGATCAACTCGACAACGATTGAGTCAACCTGGTTCGTGTCAGATGGGTCCGCGGGCGGCAGCTCGTTTTGTCCGGTTTTTGTGATTGCTTGTGTGTTTTAGCCAGCAAGGGGATGTTTAGGCCGGGTCACCTGAGTTTTCGGTCTATTTCGGCTAGTTCAGATTCTTTTTGAGTATTTTTCGGCCGATACATGCATATTTCAGCCGAGTGCTGTTGATTTCAGCAATTTCTAGGTTGTTTTTGCTTCGGTTTGGGCTGTGTCTTGTGATTTTTTTTTTCAGCTTATTTCAGCAATGTCAGTGAGTTTGAGACTTGTTGGTGTGGTTATTTGACCTATTTTAGTACTGGTTGTGGGTGTCTTGCTCGTTGTTGTGGTTCTTTGGCCTCTTACAACATTGTCTGTGGATCTTTAAGCAAGTGATTGTGGTTTGTTGCTTGCAGTGTTCTAGTTTGAGTTATTTAGGGTTAATTGTTGCTGTTCGTACACTTTGTGGTGGAATTGATAGACATTATGGCCACTAAATCAGATTTGATTACTTCAGCTTCTCTGATTAATGCTCCTATGACGCATGTGAAACTTAATGGACAAAATTATGCTTATTAGGCACAATATGTGGAGGTATTTCTGAGAGGTAAGGGCACGTATCATCATTTGACATCGGGAAAACCTTTGGACTCTAGTTCTACTAGCCTTTGGTACCAGGAAGATAATCTAATTATCTCCCTTATGTTGAATAGTATCAAACCTCACATTGGATCTTCTTGTATTTATCTCCTAACTGCCTAGGATATTTGGGATCATCTCAAGCATATGTATTCTAGTATTGGGAATATCACTTGGATTTAGGAGGTGTGTAGACAATATTTTGGGCTTGAACATGGATCTCAAAGTGTTGAAGAGTATTACAATCAGGTTGTAAGGAGCGCAATATGTATCAACTGCCATCTACTAACATGAAAGTTATGGAGAAGCCACGTCAAGATGTGGATGTTGTTAAATTTCTCATTGGGTTGAAACTTGAGCATGAGTCAGTTTGTGCACATATTTTGAGTAGCTCAAATAGTCCTTCTCTTCCAACTGCTTTCGTCTATTGCTCTTCGGAAAGGTAAACGTTCTTGTACTACCCAATATCCTAGAAGCTAGTTTGTATCCACTAGTTCGTTATCTCCTTCAATTTCTTGCTTTATTTTCCATCTTTTTAGTGTTCATATCCTAGAGACAGTGTAAGATGCTTTATCTGACTTGGGTTGGAGGCGAGCCATGGAAGTGGAAATAGAAGCCTTGTACCAAAATAGCTTGTTCCGTTATCTCCTGGTAAACGGACGGTTGGTTGCAAATGGGTATACACAATTAAGTTTAACCTAGATGGATCTGTTGAATGATTGCTTGCTTGGTTGCTAAGGGTTATACCCAGACGTATAGTATTGTTTATGATCAAACGTTCTCTCCAGTAGCCAACATTTCTTTGGTTTGTGTACTCATTTCTCTGGCTGCTAATCTAGATTGGCCCTCATTTCAACTGGATGTTAAAAATGCTTTTTTTGCTTGGGGACTACACGGGGAAGTTTATATGGAGCAACCACTTGGGTTTGTTGCTCAGGAGAAGTATTAAGGTCGTGTCTCTAAGTTGAAAAAAACTTTGTATGGTCTTAAGCAATCACCAAAGCAGTGGTTTGGAAAATTCTCTGAGGCAATATTAGAATTTGGTCTCCAGAAATGTCAGACAAATCATTCAGTATTTCACTTGCATACTAGTGCAAGGCTGCAAGCTATATTCTCCTTGTGGAATATGTGGATGATATCGTGATTTCTGGAGATGATTTAGAAGGCATTGATCAATTGAAGCAGTTTTTGCAGCAAAGGTTTCATTCAATGGATTTGGGCGAATTTCGATATTTTCTGGAAATTGAAGTTGCTAGATCTCGAACATGCATTAATTTATCTCAGAGAAAGTATTTACTTGCTTTATTAGGAGAGACCAGTCTTTTGGGTGCTCGTCTTGTTGAGATGCCAATGGATCCTAATCAGAAACTATAGAAGGATGAAGGAGAATTTTTTGAGGATCCGGGCAGGTATTGTGTATGGTCTTTTAG
The DNA here is from genome assembly GCF_965113065.1 of Corylus avellana. Classification (NCBI taxonomy): domain Eukaryota; kingdom Viridiplantae; phylum Streptophyta; class Magnoliopsida; order Fagales; family Betulaceae; genus Corylus; species Corylus avellana. Next base: position 18,352,413 of record NC_142498.1, read on the forward strand.
TTGGAAATTTAAATTATCTTTACTATTGTCAGGCCAGATGTTTCATATGCAATTACTGTTAGTCAGTTTGTGGAGGCTCCTTGGTTTTACATTGGGAAGTAGTCACCGATATTTGAAGAGAGCTCCTGGTCTTTGGATACTGTATAGAAGGAATGAACATCTTAGGTTAGAAGGTTTTATTGACACAAATTGGGCAGGTTCTCCTTCAGATAGATGATTCACTACATGATATTGTACATTCGCAAGAGGCAATCGGGTCACTTGGAAGAGTGAGACAAATAGTGGTGGCATGAACTAGTACAAAAGTAGAGTACAGGACAATGGCTTATACTACTAGTGAATTGATACGGTTACAACATTTTCTTTAGGAGATTGGATTTTCAGCTCCTACTCATATTCCATTATTTTGTGATAACCAGTGGCGTTACATATTGCGTTAAACCGGTTTTCCATGAAAGAACCAAGAACAAAGGTTGGTTATCATTTCATTCGAAACAAGATACATTAATGGAGATATTTCTACGCCATTCGTGAAGTCAGGAGACCAATTGGCTGATATGCTTACAAATCTTTGTGTCGTAATTGGTTAGAGTTTATTTGTTCTAAGATGGGTTTATATGATATATATGCTCTAACTTGAAGAGTTGTTGGGATTTTGTTATAGGGATATTTTAGTCAGTTTAGTTTACATGGGATTTTGGTCAGCTTGGTATATTATTCAACATATATAATAAAATGTGAGGTAGGTTACGTATGTTTTGCGAGCCTCCTCTTCTTCTCCATATTTTCTCATGCAAACCGCTTGACAGTCTCCAAGTTTGTTTGAATTCTGACTCCTGTTATTGCTTTTTATTTCTATTTTTTCCTGTATACTGGGTTTGCACCTTTTTATGCTTTATTAATGATAATGAAATTACTTATCAATTTTCTTTTTCCTGTTTTGTTGTTTATCCATGTGGCATTATTTTTTATTTTTTCTATTCGTTCAGGTCAATTGCCATTAATGCATTCCAGGGGACCATCCCTAAGGAGCTAGGAAACCTTAAGGAGTTAACACTGCTCTAAGACTTCAAATCATTCTCTATAACAAAATATAATTTAATTAAAAGCATGAAGCATCAACAGTAATCTTTTTTTTGTAGACAATAACTTGCCACCTGTAAATTAAGACCATGCCTTTCAGATCAAACTATGTCACAGATGCATCATATTGTGTTGGGTGTGTGTATTCAAATACATCATATTGTTTGAGAATCATTGGCTTTCCTGAACTAATGGCATAGTAGATCAGAGAATATACAAGAGTAGCCACTTAATTAGTAGGGGCAAAAAGAATAAGAAAATCATGGTAACTAATTATCACAGGAGAAATATAAGCAGCCGTCTAGAGATATAGAGTATTTAAAAATAAGGACTTAATCTCCTCCAAAGTCTTCTTGCAGTCCTCAAAACTTCTATCATTCATTACATTCCATAGACACCACAAAAGGAACAAAGGCACCATCTTTCACATCATAGCACTCCAAGTGCTACCAGTAGTCCACCAACAAGCGTACAAATCAAATACTTGTCTAGGCATAACCCAAGACAACTCAAATCGACTGAGGAAAACATTCGAAATGGCACAAGCAACCTCACAATGAAGAAGAAAATGGCCCACATACTCCCCATCCCTTTTGCACATACAATACCTATCAACTACAATGACGTGCCGCTTTTGGAGATTGTCCATGATAAGGATCTTTTTTAGGGCCGCCGACCACACAAAAAATGCCACCCTCAACGGAACCTTAATCCACCAAACATTTTTTCAAAGGAAAAAACACAATCATAACAACCCATGACCCTGTAGAAAGATTTAACACCAAACAAACCCTTTTTGGAAGGGACCCACCATAGCTTGTCCTCCCCTTCCAGTCTCACTCTCGCTAAATACTACATCTTGAAGAATGAGGCAAAGGCTTCTACCTCCCAATCATGAGTCACCTAGTAAAGCTCAAGTTCCACTAAATGGAACCTCTAGAAACTTCCACAAGAGTCGCGACAAAAGCATCATTTATTTTTTTTGATAAGTAAATATGATATAAAAGAGCGCAGAGGGGCGCAACCCACATACACGGGAAGTATAAAAGAGAGCGCCTAAGAGGGAGAGAAATGAAAAAGGAAATCAGAGAAGCTAATCCCTATAGGAGCTAGCCAAGCGGCCGTCCAGGAATACAAAGTAAAGAAGAAAAAATGAGTCAATTCCTCTATAGTCCTAGTGGAGTCCTCAAAGCATCTAGCATTCCTTTCATTCCAAATACACCACATAAGACACAAAGGAATCATCTTCAACACTACCGCGCTTCGGGAACGACCTCCCGACCACCAACCATCGAACAAGCCCCTCACCTTGCAAGGCATGACCCAAGACAGCCCAAACCGATTAAAAATAGTATGCCAAAGGACACTTGCAATCTCGCAATGGAGAAGAAGATGATCAACCGACTCTCCATTCTTTTTGCACATACAACACCATTCAACTACCACTAGGTTTCTCTTCCGCAGGTTGTCGTGAGTCAAAATTTTGCATAAAGCCGCGGTCCACCCAAAGAAAGCCACTCGCAAAGGGACCTTAGTACGCCAAATGCTCTTCCAAGGGAACACCTCATGGTCACATTTGCACATAGCCTTGAAGAGAAAATTAACCTCGAAATTGCCTTTCTTAGACGAAGACCATCTAATACAATCCATAGAGCCTATGGATATCTTGTGCGAGTACAACCGGTCGAAGAAAGAAGAAATCAAATCCATCTCCCAATCCTGAACTGACCGCACAAAAGTGACATTCCATTCGACAACCCCATTCCTCCAAATAAAGTTATCCTTCACCCAAGCTTCTTTGTGTCTGGCTATGCTGAACAAAGACGGGAAAGCATGCTTCAAAGAGGAGTCCCCACACCAAATGTCCTGCCAAAAGCGAACTTTTGAACCCTCCCCCACCTCATACCGAATACCTTTGGCAAAAAAATTTCAACCTTGACGAATGTGCTTCCATAAGCCCACACCATGGGAACCCGAAACCTCCTTAGTGCACCAACCACCCTCCTGATCTTCATATTTAGCTTTGATAACCTTATACCATAGAGCCTCACTCTCATTAGCATATCTCCAAAGCCATTTACCCAGTAAAGCTTGATTAAACTGATGCAAATTACGAATGCCAAGCCCGCCGTACCGAAGGGGACGACAGACTTGATTCCAATTTACAAGATGTAGCTTAGGCTCGTCTCCCATCCCTCCCCATAAGAAGTCTCTTTGAATTTTTTCAAGTCTTTTAGCTACACTCATAGGAATCGGAAACAAAGACATAAAGTAAGTCGGAAGATTAGAGAGCGTACTCCTAATGAGAGTTATACGACCTCCTTTAGAGAGATACATTCTCTTCCAACCTGCCATCTGACGCTCCATTTTTTCGATCACATCATTCCACACAGCCTTATCCTTATGCCCCGCCCCAAGAGGGAGACCCAAATACTTCATCGGCAAATTGGAAACACTACATCCAAGGATATTAGCTAAAACCCCTAAGTTCTCCACCTCACCAATAGCCACAATTTTAGATTTACCAAGGTTCACTCTCAAACCCGAAATAGCTTCAAAACATAAGAGAATGAGACGCACATACCGAATTTGCTCAATAGAATCTTCACAAAAGATCAAAGTGTCATCAGCAAATAACGAGTGAGAAACCACTAACTCCGATAACACCCTATTTCCCATCGAGAAACCAGTCAAAAAACCTTGGTCAACCGATACATTCACCATCTTACTCAAGGCCTCCATAACAAGCACAAAAAGTAACGGAGAAAGAGGGTCCCCTTGCCGAATTCCCCTCGAGCTAGTGAAGAAGCCTTCCGGAGAACCATTCACAAGAATGGAAAATCTTATCGATGTAATACACCACTCAATCCACGCCCTCCACCTCTCACCAAACCCGCACCTATGCAACAAATACAACACAAAGTCCCAATTCACATGGTCGTAGGCCTTCTTCAAATCTAATTTGCAAAGAACACCTGGCACCCCTGACTTCATGCGACTATCTACACTTTCATTTGCAATAAGAACAGAATCTAGGATTTGGCGACCCCCAATAAAAGCATTCTGAGAGTATGATATGATCTTACCCAACACAGTTTTCATCCTTGTTGCAAGAACCTTAGAAACAATTTTGTACATCCCTCCCACCAAGCTAATGGGCCGAAAGTCCTTCATTCCACCGCATCTGCCTTTTTTGGGATCAAGGAAATAAAAGTTGCATTCAGGCTCTTCACCAACTGTCGTCTACGATGGAACTCGGCAAAAACCGCCATAACATCATGTTTGACAACACCCCAACAGGCTTGAAAAAAAGCCATGGAGAAACCATCCGGACCCGGAGCCTTATCACCATCCATGCCTTTAACCACCTCCCAAACTTCATTTTCCTCAAATTCTCTTTCTAACCACCTATTATCCTCCTCATCTATGGACAAAAAAGGCTGGTTGTCCAATTTAGGGCGCCACGAACTTTGTTCCGAATATAAGCTTTGATAATAACTCACAATGTGAGCTTTTACCTCAACTGGATCATTGGAAAGTACACCATTAATACGCAACTCTTCCACACGATTGAACCTACGGTGAGAGTTAGCCATCTTGTGAAAGAAACGAGTATTGCGGTCCCCCTCCTTGAGCCACAAAGTTCTCGATTTTTGACGCCAATGAATTTCTTCACAAAGCAAGGTGTTCTCCAATTCTTTCACCATATCCGCCTTTCGGACCTTCTCTTCCTGGGCTAACCCTCTTACCTCTGCCAACTCATCCAACTCCTGAATACCTCCCAACAACTCCTTTTTCTTTCTCCCAATGTCCCCAAACACCTCTTCATTCCACTTTTTCAAATCCAATTTGAGAGATTTCAATTTCTTAGCAAGCACAAAGCTAGGTAGACCCTCAACCGAATAAGATCCCCACCAAGAACTAACCTTATCAACAAAACCTTCAGCTTTAAGCCACATATTTTGAAATTTAAAACTCTTATTACCTCCACAAGGGGCCCCACAATCCAATAATAAAGGGAAGTGATCGGAAATCAAGCGCTGAAGTCTTCTTTGTGACACTGCAGGGTAGTGATCTTCCCAATCCGAGGAAATCAAGAAGCGATCAATTCTAGACCAGCTCTCATTCTCCTGATTATTAGACCACGTAAATTGACCCCCCCCATCAAGGGCATGTCCACCAAATTGTTCTCTGAGATGAAATCCGAAAAATCCATCATGCCAGTGGAATAGTAAGAAGCATTGGCGCGCTCACTAGGGAACCGAACGATGTTAAAATCTCCTCCAAGGCACCAAGGAACCTCCCACACATTCATCAAACCAGCCAACTCTTCCCAAAGGGCCCTTCTCTCCCCATCCTCATTCGGACCATACACCCCCCCAAAAGCCCACTCCCAATTGTCCTCTACATTTTGAAAAGAGCAAGCCAATGAAAAATGCCCCATACACTCCTCCTTACACTCCACCACCCTCCTATCCCACATCAATAACATCCCCCCTGACAAGCCATTCGACCCTTTGAACTTCCACCCCACATGTTGGCCTCCCCAAAGACTATGAACCACCTCTCTGGAAATAACCTCCATCTTTGTCTCAATCAAACACACTACATCTACTTTCCATTCTTTCAATAGACCCCTAATACGCAGCCTTTTTTTGAGGGCATTCAACCCTCTCACATTCCATGCAACTAAGTTAAGCTTCATGATCCACCAACGTGCCCCTCTCACCATCCATGAGCTCCTTTAATCCTGTTGGGGCTGGAGCATAGTCAGAGATGCCTCCCAAATCAGCAACACCCTGATTCCTAGAAGCTTCAATAGAGTTGAACAACAACTCCAACTCCCTTTTCTTTCCTTCATCAGTAATACCAATTTTAGGGCAGAATTTGAGGCAATTATTAACTACCCAATTGGACGACATCAAACCTGACCCTAAATCCTCCAACCCATCAGAATCTGAGATACTTTCCTCTTCCAATCTAGAGCCAGGCCCGAAAGGCTCCACTGCCGGCATACACTCTACTCCTTTTTCTCCTTCCAGCAACTGCGGACTCGTACTGCTAGCCTCCCCCCGACAGAATTCCTGCAAACAGCTCCCCCTACCATCCATTTATTCCGACGAGATGGTATCTCCACCAGGAACTGATCATTACCCACACCCAGACCTGTCCCCCCATTTCTGGTCTCCGCAGTACACATCGGCTGGCTCTGGGTGTTTTCCGGCCGTGATTGCGTCTCCGGCATCCTCTGAACTGATTCCGGCCTTGACCCCAGTATCCCCTTTCCCTGCCCATAAGTCGCAATACTTTCCCCAGCTTCTCCGGCACCCTCTGGACTGATTCCGGGCTCCATAGAACAAAACGACGAGCTCTGTGCATTTTCCGGCGAGACTTGCGTCTCCGGCACCCTCTAGGTTGATTCCGGCGTTGACCCCATAGCCCCTTTTCCCTGCCCACAAGCCGCAAACGTGTCTACCAACGCATCGTCCCACTTTTTCTGCCCAACGAACCTTCTCGTATAAGTCAACAATACCTTTCCCTTTCCGGTAGACTGAGCCTTCGCCGGAAAAGTGGAGACTCTGTTGCTTGGCTTTTCGCCGACCATAAACCCATCGCCATCCCGTGCAGAATTGCCGAAAACCTCTGTCGGTATACCCTTTTCCGTTGATCCAGTCCTCCCACCCACCTTCTCGGCTAGCACCGTCGAGTTCTCCGGTTGTACCACGTGAGGTCTGAGCTCCCACGATTTTTTCTCAGCCTCTTCCCTGAGTGCCACCTCAGCTGAGAGACACAATTTCGGTCCAACCCTACTGAAGCAACCCACGCCTGAGCCGAGCTGTCCTTTGGGCTTAAAAACTACTCTTTTTTCACTTTCATCCTACTGTTGGGCTTTGAGCTCAGCCCACACTTTTCCTTTTCTTTCCAAACTGCTCTTTACTGGCCTACATTCTTCTTCTCTCCCTGCCCAAGCCCATTGCCCTCCAGCTGCTTGAATACTCTGTCAAGCTTTCTCAATCCCACGTCACATTCTCGTTTCAGACTACTCAAAGTCTCCTTAACGTTGAGGAGCTCGAGATGTACAGCAGAGTAGGTCTGCCCAGCATGGTTCACCACTCCCTCCCGTCCCTTCAAGTGCCCAGAAGCTGACGTCAACGCCTTCTGCCCTGCCAGCAAAGAGTTGCGCCTCGCCTGAGCTCCTATCGGCACCCCCATGCATCCTCCCTTCTTCACGTTGTGCCTACCATCCTCTACCGGACTTGTATCAGACCTCGCCGGCAAGGGCAGCTTCGTCGGACCCACGCCAGAAGCTCCAAAAACCGACGTCGAGACATGGGTTTCTGACTGAAACACCCCTTTGTTGCCATAATCTTGATCTTGTTGTTTCCTGTGTTCAGAGTCATCTTTCGGCCCCCTAGTCACCCTGTTCTTCGGTTCTTGGAAAGAATTGCAGCAATCCTTGGTTGACTTCGATGGCATCCTTAGTGTTTCCGCATAGCTCCTTCTTTCCTTCACCTCCTTATCTCTCTTGTCTTCCCTAAACACTCGGTGTTCACTTACCCCTCGAGAGTCACAGAGAGCCGAGTTTGCCACTCACATTTCTTCGACAAAACGATCCCACCCAAAACCACGACGTCCTTCAGGAATGATGATTGAGCCGCACCTCCTTCTTCCATCAAATTCCTCCACTGTCAGAAAACAACCATGCCTGTTTGAACACTTCTGAGCTATTATTCTAGGATACCCAGCTCTAGACTGATCCCAAAAAACTTCTGAATTGTCCACAGCCACCAGTGCCTCACCTATTCTCACCATCCACGCTAATTCGTCCTTTTTCAAGAAAATGGACCTTTTGAATCTCTTACTTCTCTCAAAAATCCTTACCCCAGCTGCCCCCACCTTAATCAAAACCTCAAACTCCTTTGACTCCACTGACCACCTCCTCGAACCAGCCATGGTACAGCCTAACTCTACCACAAAACAGCTCTCACGCACCCCTCACGCTCCGACACAAGCGAGAGAGAGAGAGAGAGCGAAAGTATGATGTGGTGTGTATCAAAAGCATCATTTATGCGAGCAATACCAAATAAAATAGGAAAGGCTTCCTTAAGGGCCGTATCCCCACACTCAAAATCATGCAAGAATTGAACCTTGGATCCCTCTCCCACCTCAAATCTTTATGACTACAAAACTTCCCCAACCACTCGTAATATTCTTCCATAAACCCACCCTATATGCTCTAATGGGCTCACTAGAACACCACCCTACCCATGAGCTTCCATATTTAGAGTCCACCTCCACTCTTCATGAAGCCTTTTTTTTTTTTTTTGATAAGTAATGATGATATATAAAAAGAGCGTAGAGGGGCGCAACCCACATACACAAGAAGTATAACAAAGGGCGCCTAGGAGGGAGAAAAATGAAAAAGAAACTCAGAGAAACTAATCACTAAAAGAGCTAGCCAAGCGGCCGTCCAAGAGTAAAGAGTAAAGAAGAAAAAATGAGTCAATTCCTCTAAGGTCCTAGTGGAATTTTCAAAACATCTAGCATTTCTTTCATTCCAAATACACCACATAAGACACAAAGGGATCATCTTCCACACAACCGCGCTTCGAGATCGTCCTCCCGACCACCAACTAGCAAACAAGTCCCTCACCCGGCAAGGCATGACCCAATGCAACCCAAACCGCTGAAAAATCATGTGCCAAAGAGCACTTGCGAGCTCACAGTGGAGAAGAAGATGATCGACTGACTCTCCGTTCTTCTTGCACATACAACACCACTCCACTACCACTATGTTCCTATTGCGCAGCATATCATGAGTCAAAATTTTTCCTAGGGCAGCAGTCCACCCAAAAAAAGCCACCCGCTGAGGCGCCTTAGTACGCCAGATGCTCTTCCAAGGAAACTCCTCTTGATTAGAAATGGACAAAGCCTTATAGAACGACTTAACCTCGAACTTGCCCTTCTTAGACGAAGCCCAGCAAATACGATCTACACTGCCTAGAGAAACCTTCCAAGAATACAACCGATCAAAGAAAGGAGAAACCAAATCCAACTCCCAATCTTGGACCGATCGAACGAAAATGACATTCCACTCAACAATCCCATTCCTCCCAATAAAATTATCCTTCACCCAAGCATCTTTGTGTCTGGCGATACTGAATAAGGACGGGAAAGCTTGCTTCAAAGAATTGTCCCCACACCAAATATCATGCCAAAAACGTACTTTCGAACCCTCCCCCACCTCAAACCGAATACCTTTGGCAAAGGAATTCCACCCTTTACGAATATGCTTCCATAGACCCACACCATGAGAGCCCGAAACATCCTTCGTGCACCACCCACCTTCTTGGTCTTCATACTTAGCTTTGATCACCTTGCACCAAAGAGCCCCGTTCTCATTTGCATATCTCCAAAGCCGTTTCCCCAAAAGAGCTTGGTTAAACTGGTGCAACTTCCGAATGCCAAGACCACCATAGCGTAGAGGGCTGCAGACTTGGTTCCAACTTACAAGATGCATCTTGGGCTCATCCCCTAAACCTCCCCATAAGAAATCTCTTTGGACTTTCTCAATCCTTTTAGCTACACTTACAGGAATCGGAAGCAGAGACAAAAAGTAAGTCGGAAGATTAGCCAAAGTGCTTTTAATGAGGGTTAAGCGACCTCCTTTAGAAAGATACATTCTCTTCCAACCTACCATCTGACGCTCCATCTTTTCGATCACTTCATTCCACATAGCCGTATCCTTGTACGACGCCCCAAGAGGGAGACCCAAATACTTCATAGGCAAATCGGCAACACTACACCCAAGGATGTTAGCTAAAACCCCAATGTTCTCCACCTCACCAATGGTCACAATCTTTGACTTTCCCAGATTCACTCTCAAGCCAGAAACAACTTCAAAACATAAGAGAATGAGACGAGTATACCGGATTTGCTTGATAGAATCTTCGCAAAATAAGGAGTGGGAGACCATCAACTCTGACAAGACCCTATTTCCCACCGAGAAACCCGTCAAAAAGCCTTGGTCAACCGTCGCATTCACCATTTTACTCAAGGCCGCCATAACAAGCACAAATAATAACGGTGAGAGAGGATCCCCTTGTCGGAGTCTCCTCGAACTGTTAAAGAACCCTTCCAGAGAGCCATTCACAAGAATGGAGAATCTTACCATCTTAATACACCACTCTATCCAAGCCCTCCACCTCTCGCCAAAACCACATCTATGCAGCAAATACAAAACAAAGTCCCAATTTACATGGTCATAGGCCTTTTCCAAGTCCAGTTTACAAAGAACACCTGGCACCCCTGATTTCATGCGACTATCCACACATTCATTTGCAATGAGAACGGAATCTAGGATTTGCCGACCCTCAATAAAAGCATTTTGAAAGTAGGAGATGACCTTACCCAAAACAGTTCTCATCCTATTGGCAAGAACCTTAGACACAATTTTGTACACCCCTCCCACCAGGCTAATGGGCCGAAAGTCCTTCATCTCCGCCGCATCCGCCTTCTTCGGAATCAAGGAAATGAAAGTTGCATTCAAGCTCTTCACCAATTGACGTCTACGATGGAACTCTGCAAACACCGCGATAACGTCTTGTTTAATAACACCCCAGCAAACTTGAAAAAAAGCCATGGAAAAGCCATCTGGACCCGGAGCCTTATCACCATCCATGCCTTTTACCACCTCCCAAACCTCATTTTTCTCGAAATCTCTTTCTATCCACCTATTATCCTCCTCATCAATGGACAAAAACGGCTGGTTATCCATTTTAGGGCGCCAAGTGCTTTGTTCCGAATAAAGGCTTTGGTAATACTGCACTATGTGATCTTTTACCTCAACTGGATCACCTGATAAAGCGCCATTAATACTAAGCACTTCCACACGATTGTACCTTCTATGAGAATTAGCCATCTTGTGGAAAAAACGAGTATTCCGATCCCCCTCCTTGAGCCACAAAGCTCTCGATTTTTGGCGCCAATGTATTTCTTCACATAACAATGTATTCTCCAAATCTTTCAATTTGTCCACCTTCCGGATTTTCTCCTCCTGATCTAAACCTCTCGATTCTGCCAACTCATCCAACTCCTGGATACCTCCCAACAACTCCTTTTTTTTTCCTCCCAATTTCCCCAAAGACCTCCTCATTCCACTTTTTCAAGTCTACTTTAAGGGATTTTAGTTTACTAGCAAGCACAAAACTAGGCAAACCCTCAACCGAATACGACCCCCACCAAGAAGCAACCTTATCAACAAAACCCTCTGCCTTAAGCCACATATTTTCAAATTTAAAACCCTTCTTACCTCCCCAAGGAGTCCCACAGTCCAGCAATAAAGGAAAGTGATCAGAGAGTAGGCGTTGAAGTCTCTTTTGTGAAACTGCTGGGTAGTGATCTTCCCAATCCGAGGAAAGCAAGAATCGGTCAATCCTCGACCAACTCTCATTTTCTTGATTATTGGACCACGTAAATTGACCCCCCAACATCGGAATATCCACCAAATTATTCTTTGAAATGAAGTCCGAGAAATCCATCATGCCCGAAGAATAATAAGAACCAATGGAGCGCTCACTGGGAAAACGTACAATGTTAAAATCCCCGCCCAAACACCAAGGGACCTCCCACACCCTCATCAAACCAGCCAACTCTTCCCAAAGAGCCATTCTCTCCAAGTCCTCATTCGGCCCATACACTCCCCCAAACGCCCAAACCCATCTATCCTCTACATTTTGAAAAGAGCACGCCAAAGTGTAATGTCCCACACACTCCTCCTTACACTCCACTACCCTCCTATCCCACATCATTAGCATCCCCCCCGACGCACCATTAGAACCTTTATGCTTCCACCCCACGTGTTGACTTCCCCAAAGACTATGAATCACCTCTCTGGAGATAGTCTCCATCTTCGTCTCAATCAAACACACTATATCTACTTTCCATTCCTTCAAAAGACCCCTAATGCGCAACCTTTTTTTGAGGGCATTCAACCCTCTCACATTCCATACTACTATATTAAGCTTCATGATCTACCACAACTGCCCCCTCACCTTCCTCAATCTCTTCAAGTCCTTTGAGTGCAGGAACACAGGCAAAAACACCTCCCAAGTCCGAATCGTGCTGCCTTCTAGAAGCTTCAATAGCTTTGAATAAAGCCTCCAAGTCCTCCTTTTTCCCCTCATCAGAAACACCAATTTTTGGGCAAAATTTGATGCAGTTTCCAACTACCCAGCTGGATGAAATTGTGTCTGACCCTAAATCCTCCAAGCCTGCTGTTTCAGCAATTTTGTCCCCATCCATACCTGAATCAGACTCAAATAACTCCAATACCGATGTTCGATCTAGTCTTTCCTGCCCAAATTGAATCAATGGACCCAAACTCAAATCCTTCCCCCGACGAGCCTGCTGAGCCCATTCTCCTACGGCGAGAGGGACTATGCCGGCGAACCCAGCCTTCCGGCAAGAGGGACTCCCCTTCAAAAGCTGACGAGTGGCCCAAATCGTACCCTCCCCAGTCTCGCCGGTCTCCATAGGCCTCTCCGGCGCCTTCTGTTGTTCCTCCTCCGACGGGAGCGTCTCCGGCACCCTCTGGGACTTTTCCGGCGACGGTCCCAGGAGCCCCCTAAACTGCCCAGACGACAAAGTTGCGGCTTCTAGCGAACCCACCCAAGTCTTATCCCCTCTCTGCGGCCCATTCTTTCTCCTCCTATAAGTCAACAAGGTTGTCTCTTTGTCGGTAGGCTGGGTCTTCTTCACTGGACTTCCGGGCTCCAAGTTTCTGGTTCTCTCTTTGGCCAGGAAAATACCAGTAGCCCACGCAGACGTGCCGCTTAACTCCCTGGGAGTCCTTCCTGTCGCTGACCCATTCCCCCCTCCCCCTGATAAAACTCTAACGGCCAAATTCGCCGGAGTAGCCTTGGGAAGATGCGAGTCTCTCGGGTTTTCCTTAAGGGCCTCCGAAGAGGCCACAACTGGATAGCTAACAACACTCAGACCAGCTTTAAATGGGCTAGAGCCTGAGCCCACGACTCCTTTGGGCTTAAAAACCATTTTCTTCTTGACCTTCAATCTGTTTGTTCCTCCCGGTCCAACTTTCTTCTTCCCCTTCACTTCTGTCTTCCCCAATCCATCTAATTTCATATTATCTGGCCCAAGCCCATTGAACTCCATCTGTTTAACCACCCTATCGATCCTGGTCATCCCCACATCACATTCCCTCTTCAGACGTTTCAGCAGTTCTTTCACGTTGAGGAGCTCGATGCCTACCTGCCCAGCATGGTACCCCATCCCCTACCGTCCCTTCATACGCTCAGAAGCTGACAACGACACCATCTGTTCCGTCGGCCTTGCTGTACCTCTCGTCGGAGCTGAAGATGAGACCTCCACGCAACCTTCGTCCTTCGTAACAAACAGTCCATTCTCTCCCAGATTTTGCACAGACTTGGCCGGCCAGAAAAACTTCGTCGGGACCCCCCCAGAGCCTCCCTGAGCCGTCGCCGAAACTTGGGCCTTCTTCAGACATAATGAATTCTTGCCATAGGCCTGTGCCTTCTGTTCCATAGGTCCTCGCCGACTTTGAACATGGCCGAATTTGTCTCGTTCCTGGGATTCCTTCGTCTGCAATCTCACTATTTCCGCATAGCTTCTCTGGTTCTTAACCTCGTTATCTCCCTTTTCTCCCCTTAGCTCCCTATGCTCACTGACCACTCGATGTTCCCAGAGAACTGACTTTTCCGCTTTCATTTCCTTGATGAAACGATTCCATCCAAACCCACGACGTCCTTCAGGAATGATGATCAAGCCACACCTCCTTCTTCCATCAAATTCCTCCACTGTCAAGAAGCATCCATGCCTATTTGAACATTTTTGAGCAATTATTCTAGGATATCCAGCTCTGGATTGATCCCAAAAAACTTCAGAATTGTCCACTGCCACCAAATCATCCACTATACGCACCAACCAAGCTAGTTCGTCTTTTTTCAAGAAAATGGACCTTTTGAACCTTTTGCTCCTCTCAAAAATCCTCACCCCTGATGCTCCTACCTTGATCAACACCTCAAACTCCTTGGAGTCCACCGTCCACCTCCTCGGCCCAGCCATAACACAGCCTACAACTAACACCAACCAGCACACGCACCCCCACGCGCCAGCACAGCTCTCAGCTCACCAACTCTCAGGGCCTTTCTCTCAAGCCCATAATGCTAAAGCCATTTACCTAGGAGAGCATGATTGAGCTTCAACAAGTTCCTAATCCCCAACCCTCCCTCAGAGATTTGCGTACAAACCTTGGGCCAACTTACCAAGTGATATTTGAACTCTTCACCTAACCCACCCCATAAGAAATCACGTTGGTGTTTCTCAATACAGTTTGCAACACTTGTAGGGAGAGAAAAGAGGGACATGAAGTACGTAGGTAAGTTAGATAGAGTGCCCTTGATAAAGGTAATCCTACCACCCTTAGGCAAATACAACATTTTCCAACTAGCCAACTGATGTTCTATCTTCTCAATAATATAGTCCCATATATGCTTGGCCTTATAGGAAGCCCCCAATGGAAGATCAAGATACTTAAAGGGCAGGGACGCAACCCCACAACTTAGAATGCTAGCCAACCCAATTGCATTATCAATAGGAGCCAATTCCGACTTGGCTACGTTCGTCTTCAAACTTGACACATTTTCAAATAATAAGAATAAACTTCATAAATTGAGTATATGATTTGGGTCAGCCCGATAGAAAAGTAAGGTATCATCAACAAACAGAAGATAGGAGATATTAGTCCCTGTCCCCACAGAGAAGTCAGACAACAAACCTCCACTTACTGCAGTTGAAATCATCCTATCCAATGCCTCCATCACTATGACAAACAACAAATGAGACAAAGGATCCCCTTACATAAAGCTACAAGAGATGCTAAAGAAGCTTGTGGGTGAGCCATTCACCAAAACCGAGAACCGCACTGAGGAGATATGATACAATGAGCTATCCATGAGCACATTTTCCTCCCAAACCCGCATCTTCTCAGCATGCACAGTAGGAAATCCCAATTAACATGATCATAAAGCTTTTTCTAAGTCCATTTTGCAAATGACCCCCCGGTTCTCCAGATCTCAATTGCTATCAAGGTATTCATTGGCAATAAGAATAGGATCTAGAATATGCTTACCTTGGATGAATGCATTATGTGACTTAGAAATAATCTTCTCCAACACCATCTTAAGCTAGTTCACAAGAGTCTTAGCAATCATCTTGTAGATGCCACCCACTAGACTGATCGGGCAAAAATCCCTTGGATCAACAACCTTGGAATCTTTGCAATGAGGGCGAGGAACGTAGCATTAAGGCTCTCACAAACTTACCAGTAGCATGGAACTCGCGAAAGACCTCATGATGTCCTCTTTCAAAACAACCCAACAAGCATGGATGAACGCCATAGAGTAGCCATCAAGACCCGACGTGTTATCACCATTCATTGCTTTTACAACGTCCCACACCTCCTTTTCCTCAAAATATCTCTCTAACCAACTAGCCGCAACCTCATCAATAGAATCAAAGGAAATACTGTCCACCACAAGACTCCAACTCAACTGTTCGGTAAATAACTTTTAATAAAACTGGACGACGTGCTCGTTGATCTCCGATCGGTTGGTAGAAATAGTACCATCAATCAACAAAGAGTCAATGGTGTTCCTTCTTCTGTTAGAGCTAGGCAGAAATTGCTAGCAATTTAGAGAGCTCCGAAAGAATATGGCATTGCTTATGTTATAAGTCCAACCTTTCATGGATTTAGCTTGGAGAAAACTATTCATTCATACTTATCCAAAAAAAAAAAAACTATTAACTTATGGTCCAACACTTCAACGGGCAGTTGCTTCTGGGCATGATTTCTGAACTCATGCTAGCTGTACTTATCTATATAATTTGGAGAGAGAAACGCTAGAACCTTTCACAATAGTGTTAGAAATGCTTGTAATATGTCAGGGATAGAAGGCTTTTCGTTTAATGTCTCAAGCTTATATAAGAAACAAATTGATGGTGTTAGAGATCATAAGGTATTTCGAACAAGGTTTTTAGGCCTGGGTAGTATTCTGTATATGTTTGTCTCATTCTCAGCTTGGGAGTTTCTGTGATTTTTAGTCTGAGATATGTCACTGTGCTTTTGCATACCCTGGTTTTTTCCTTAATATAATCACTTATTAATAATAATAAAAAGTCTATTTGAACTGAATTTTAGCCATGTTTGAGTAGAGACTGCAAATATATTGTAGATAATGTGAATTATAATAATATTCTGATTTAAGATAATTTTTCAATCAGAAATATGATCACATTGTGTTCATTGTCCTCTTAAGCATGAGGGACATGGGGTACATATTGGTAATGAAATCGTGATGCTGCAGCTTGGTGACAATATTACAACCAGATTTTGTTAATAGGATTCCTACTGCTAGAATGGAGTTTGCTTCGGAGAGAAAGGTCTTGTTCATGTGAATTAGACTCATTTACCAAATGATTAAAAAAAAAAAAAACAAGTTTGACAAAAGTGCCTCTGCTACCCTTAATGTGGATAAACTACTTGATGGCCCTCTTGAATCGTTCCATGATGAATGTTTTTTGTTGCTTCTATTCCTGAAAGGTCACTTTTGCTATTTTGCTTGCTAAGTAATTATTAATTAATACCATTTCCCATTTGACATACCCAACTAGGACTCTATTGGGTTTATCCAAAAGATCTAGTTGAATCAAATTTGTTGAACTCTGGGGGGTTAATGGACAAGTTAATGAAATATGAGAAGCAATGCATTTAAAACCATGAGGATGCTTGAGCCGTTTACCATACACAACCTTTTTTTTTTTTTTTTTTTTTTTTTCTCTTTCTTGGTCAGTTCAATACATTAGACTAAAACAAATTTATGCTGATACAGATAATCTTCACTGATTACAGTGATGACTACCAACAAACCTCAAACTATAAAATGTTAAAGAATTCAATTATCTCATGAAAAGAAATTTAATGCTGTGCATTCTATAGTAAAACTTAGAAACGTTGTTCAGAGTATGGTGTGTATTAAATGTATTTTTTAGATTTTCATTTTTCCATGTTACCATTGAGAAACATCTTAATTATTAGAACCTTCCTAATGGTAGAAAAAGCTGATTTAATACCTTAGAAATGACTTATAAGAATTCGCTTCCTTTCACTTTTTTTTGGCAAGTACAAAGTTAAGTTAAAACTATTAACTATACATTAAACCAATAATGATTTTTCATTCCAAAAACTCGTGGGATGTGTATTATGCAGGTCTATTGGTAATAACAATTTCTCTGGAACACTCCCTCGAGAACTCGGTAACTTGGTCAAACTAGAGGAACTGTAAGTTCCAATTTTTCTTTTTGTGTTTTATTCGAGTATAAGCATGTCTATACATGTGTCAACATTTCAAACAATGCATCTGTATAGATCATTTGAAAGATATTTTGGTTTATGAATATTACAGTTATGCAGACAGTTCTGGAGTGGGTGGTGAAATTCCTTCAACATTTGCTAACCTTCGAAAAATGCGAATCGTGTAAGCAAGACAGTGTTTCTACTCCCCCTCTATACGTTTTAATCTGCCCTCCTTTTCTTTTTTTTTTCCCCCCCTTCTCCCTATTGGGGCTTGGCTTACTATTAGTGAGCTTCTCCAATTTCAGTTGGGCATCAGACACTCCTTTCACTGGAAACATACCTGAGTTTATTGGGAACTGGACGGGACTTACTCAATTGTAAGCTATGCTATATATATAATTTCATCTTCAAATGCGTTTTTGTTGATAATAAGGCATATTTTGTTGTATTTCTATCTAGATTTTATCGCATTTTATTAAAGCAAAGGCAAACTACTGTCTCTGCGATGGATATTGGTCTTCTTAATAAGCTAGCCAATTGTTTTTGTAGGAGATTTCAAGGGAACTCCTTTGAAGGTCCAATACCATCCAGTTTTTCTATGTTGACTTCATTGAATTCTCTGTGAGTATATATTTGTAATGGATTAAAGCTCTCTCTCTCTCTCTCTCTCCCCCCCACAAAAAAAAAAAAAAAAACATTGTAAGAAATATTTATATCAGTCATGTTTGGCTATAATCGTCCAGACAGATCAGTGATTTATACAATGTGAGCTCTTCCCTTGATTTCATTGGGAGCATGAAGAACTTAACAGACTTGTAAGTTAGCATAATACGAATACAATAAATGTACCTGTTTTTTTTTTTTTTTGGTCTAGTTTCACATTTAATCTTATTGTATTAACCACTAAGTACTCTATTTTCTTTTTTCACTCCAAAGATATTTGAGAAATGCTCTGATCACTGGAAATATTCCATCTGATATTGGAGAATACCAAAGTTTACAAAAATTGTAAGTTATAATTCTGTCTGAAATGTCAATTTTGTAATTGGAATTATCTTTCATTTATTTGGTTCTTTCAAATGCAGGGATCTGAGTTTCAACAAGTTAACCGGCCAAATACCTAGTGATTTGTTCAATATGAATTCTCTTACACACCTGTAAAAATCTTACTCTCTGTTTCCTGCTCCCTTGCTTTAAAATCTTCACTCATCCAATTTTTTTTTTTTTTGATAAGTTCACTCATCCACTTATAAGAATTTGATTTTTTGGTCTGACTCTTTTTTCCACTTCATATTGTTTTGCTTTCGTTTCCTTTTTCTTTTTTTCCGTTTTCTGTTTTGATGTAATGCAATGGTCAGGTTTCTTGGAAACAATAGTCTTTCTGGAACGCTTCCTAGCCAAAAAAGTGATAAGCTTCAGAATATGTGAGTCTTAATGCCTTGGAGTATTCTATATTTAATCTATTAGCACTCTCTCACCCAGTAATATTACTGCATATTGTGTTATAATTTTCTTTTAGGTGGCTACAAGAAAAGGCAAGCTTAAAAATGTCACATCCTAAACCCCAAATGGGCTTGCCAAAATTTTACCCATTAGAAACCTTTCTGCAATATATTTCAATATTAGTTTATTTCATTTAGGTAATTTACTATTTACCCTATACAAAGTCTTTTCAAAATTTTTGTTAGAGTTCTATAAACATTTGCAAGACTATCAGGCTATCAAAATCATATATCTTCAAATAAAATGTACAAGAAATGTCAACATAATTCCAACAACTAAAATCGTCTCCAATATTTGTCAGCCCTAAAGCAAATCTTGGTTCAAGACACCTAGAGTAGTCTACAACTTCAAAAATCTAATGCCAATAGAAACAAACAACTAAATAACAAAATAGCCAAATAAACTTCCAAATATGATAAAAATTATAGTTCACAAAGCACAGATAGCTGAGCCACATGGACTATCTCTCATATTAATTTATTTATTATCCATCCACAAGTTAGGCTGCCATCAACAATAAGTCTCAACTCAAGGGGTCATCGTCTAATTGCAAAAAATCTTAATAATAATCATGAGTGAGCCAAAGCCATGTAATTGGCTTAGATAATAGGGTTAAGAAAAATGCAACTATCATAATAAGAAATATTATAGAACATGCGAGGAAGTTTGAGTAAAGAGGTTTATTTTTGCTTCTCTGTTTAAACTTTTATCTCCGTGCAAATAACAGCTTCCCAATGTGAAACCCTAGGAACCTCCAAGAACTGACTAACAACACTAACTACATATGAAATGTCTGGCCTAGTAATAGTAAGGCAATTCAACTTTCCAACTAAACGATGATACCTACCATGATCTTCAAATAATTCCCCTTCATCCTTTACTAATTTCTGATTAGGATCCATTGGAATGTCAACAGGACGAGCACCCAGAAGACTTGTCTCTTCTAACAAATCAAGTACATATTTTATTTGAGATAGATTGATACTTGTTCGAGATCTAGCAACTTCAATCCCCAAAAAATATCTTAGTTTTCCCAAATCTTTTGTATGAAACTTATGTTGTAAAAATAGTTTCAGTCGAGCAATGTCTCCTAAATCATCACTGGTAATCACGATGTCATCCACATATACCACAAGGAGAATGTAGCATGCACTGGTATGCAAGTGAAATACTGAATGATTTGTTTGACATCACTGAAGACCAAACTCCATAACCGCAGCAGAGAACTTTCCAAACCATGCCCGTGGTGATTGCTTGAGACCATACAAAGCCTTTTTTAACTTATAGACACAACCCTAATACTCCCCCTAAGCAACAAACCTAGGTGGTTGCTCCATTTAAACTTCCTCATGTAAATGCCCATGTAAAAAGACATTTTTGACATCCAATTGAAATAAGGGCCAATTAAGATTAGCAGCCTAAGAAATAAAAATACGAACAGAAGAAATTTTGGCAACCGGAGAAAACGTCTCATCATAATCAATACCATATGTCTCTGTATAACCCTTAGCAACCAAACGAGCTTTCAACTGTTCGACTGAACCATTAGGTTAAACTTAACCGTGTATACCCATTTGCAACCAACAATCTTTTTAGTAGGTGGTAATGGAACAAGCTCGCACGAACCATTTTGATGCAAGGCCTTCATTTCCAATTCTATAGCTTGCCTCCAGCCAGAGTAAGATAAGGCATCCTGCACGGTCTTTGGGGTGGAAACAGTAGAGAGATGGGAAATAAGCAAGAGTGGAAAGGAGATAAAGAACTAGTGGATACAAACTGACTAATAGGATGTTGAGTAGTGCAAGAACATGTACCTTTCCGTAGGGCAATGGGCAAGGTCTCAGATGCATGTGACATCGGATCTAAAGACCGGAAGGATGATGGTGGAGGTGCAGGAGCTGATGGGCGTGGTCGATGTGTATAAACCTGGGGTGGAGCAAGGGAGCGTGGAGGCAACAAGACTGGAGGAGGAGAGATAGACTCAGAGAGATATGAAGCAAGCGGCAAAATAGACATGACATCGGGCTCAAGGGTAGATTCTCCCAAAGACGCCTCAACAGGAAAATAGGGATTAGACTCAACAAATGTGACATCGGCGCTAGAAAAGTAGCGGCGAAGAACAGGACTATAACAACAATATCCCTTATGAGTTGTGGAATAACCAAGGAAGACACATTCAATACAACAAGGGTCAAGTTTATCATAACCAGGACCCAAATTATAAACATAGCAAACACACCCAAAAACCTTAAGTGGCAAGGCAAACGGGGGTGAAGAAGGATATAAGAGAGAATGAGAAGGATAAGAGACACATTCAGTCCCATCCGCAATTTGAATATCCTCGAAATATGTTGATTGTCTTGGGCATGACTACAGTTTTTGTAGTATGAACCATGATGATAAGGTTGCTTTACCCAATGATTTCACAAAAAGAAAAGTCTGTCCAGAAACCATGTGGCATGTTTTAATTGCCTGCAACATGACACTAATAAGCATTCTAGGTGCCAATATAAATTCATCTCTTGTTAAATTTATTTATAAAGACCAATTGGATGTATATCTACTTAGTAAAATGCAAGCCAGTAGGACCTCGTCCATGTGATAGAATGAAATCAATCTACTTGCTTTCTAAATTCTTTCTCATTATGAAGTTTTGGTGCATTATATGCCTACTTACTCCCACTAACATGCTTTTGCATGCAGAGATTTATCTTACAATGAACTATCAGGAAGTTTTCCGACATGGATAACCACCTCAAATTTACAATTGTATGTCTTTTAAATTCTTATACATCTCTCCTCATCTTTTTCTAGCTTTTACATTTTGGTTTAAAACATCATGCACTTAGGTTCTCATATAGAACTTCTTTTCTAGCATGTTTTAATCTATCTTGAAAGAATGTAATTCAAGAGTCAACTAAAGAATTTGCACTAACCAATTGTGTATATATTGTGTAATTATCTTTATCATTCCTACTTATCATATGTTTTACAAGTAATTATGTCAAACATCCTTATTTGTCTTGTACGCTTGCATTCCTTCTGGTGAGTAAATCTCTCTCTCTCTCTCTCTCTCTCTCGTTTGGGTGGTACCCGAAGAAAAAAGCATATACGGATTTTTAAGAACCTAAAAGTACTTTTCCTTTGTACTGTGATGGGGCCTTTCAATAACGGAGCCTAGCTTATGTGTAATTTCATATGTTATATAGGTTTATAGTTGTCAAAATTTAATGCTATAGGCATGTTTAGAAAAATTAAACCGTAAGTTTTTTTTTTTTTTCCTAAAAAAAAATCACTAATCGATTGCTTTTTATCTTAACTAGAAGAAAAGAAAAACTAATGTTTTTCTTTGATTAAGACTCACATAATGATTAATATTTTTATTTGGCATCTCCAAATTGTTAGGGATAGTGCCTAAAAACAAATTTGTATGACATTTTCAATTCATAAATTGGAAATTATGAGAATTACTTGAGAATTTGGAAATTGCATATTAATTTGATGAATGTGGGTTACACTATATGTGATTTAGGTGTATTAATGAGATTAATAACAAGTGTTGTGCAAATTGGATTTGGAGAAGGCTTATGATCATGTAAAGTGTGAGTTCTTGCTTTATTTGTTGAACATATGTGGATTTCGGGAGAAATGGAGGGATTTGATAGCACATTGTATGACTATGGTGTGGTTTTCCATTCTTGTTAATGTTTCACCATTTAGCTTTTTTTCTAGCTCTTGTGGATTGAGACTGGGGATCTTGGATCCGTTATTGCCGCTATTGTTTGTCGTGTTATAGAGGCATTTAGTAGGAGGATGGTTGCTACTGTGGATAAGGGACTTTTGTTTGGATTTTGAGTGTGGTCGAAGAACAATGAAGAGTTGTTAGTGTCTCATTTCCAGTTTGCAGATGATACTATGATTTTTTGTGATGCAAATTGTGAAAAACTACGACATTTGCCGTGTATTTTCTTACGTTTTGAAGCTATTTCGGGATTGAAGATTAATTTAGCAAAATTAGATGCGTTGGCCCATAGTCTTGGTTGTAGAGTATTTTCGTTGCCGATGAAGTATTTGAGTTTGTCATTGGATGCTCCTTATAGGGCTATATCTATTTGGAATGACATTACTGAAAAAATGGAAGGCCGGTTGGCGGGATGGAAAAAACTTTATTTATCTATTGGTGGTAGATTGACTTTGATCAAGAGTACGCTATCCAATTTACCTACTTATTTCTCTTTTCCCAATTCTAGTGGGAGTGACTAATAGGCTTGAAAAACTTTAGAGGGATTTTGGGGTGGAATTAGGCATGAGTTTAAATTTCATTTAGTGAATTGGTCAATAATTTGTACTCTGATGAACTCAGGTTGTTTGGGAGTTCGAAATCTAATTCAATTTAATCGAGCTCTTCCGAGAAAATGGTTATGGTGGTATGCTACGGAGAGAGTAATATTATGGAGATTGGTGATAGAGACCAAATATGATAGTCTACATGGAGTTTGGTGCTCTAAGGAGGTAATGGGGTCATTTGGGGTGGGAGTATGAAAATTTATAAGAGGGGGGTGGGAAACGTTTTCAAAATTTGTTTTATATAAGGTAGGTGATGGCTCAAATGTCAGTTTTTAACATGATATGTGATGTGGGGATAGTCCATTGAAGATATTCCACGTGGCACGGATGTGTGGGTGGTGGATAACATGCAGTTTTGAGATGGGAATATTCACTGGAATGTAATTTTTTCTAGATCGGTTCAAAGTAGGGTTATTCAATAACATGCAGTTTTGAGATGGTAGTATTCCAGTAATTTTTACTGGAATATTCAACAATATTCCTACTTTTGCTATTGGAAACCTCCTTGTAAATCTGTCCAAAGTAGGGTTCAGTTGAATACAGATCTTTGAAGCTATCGAATCCAACAACCTGAACCTACATAGTTGATAACAAAAGAGACCTGCTTAAAGCATCAGCCACCTTGTTTTGTGCGCCTGATTTATGCTTTAATATAAAACAGAATTGTTGCAAATAAGCTGCCCATTTCCCATGCCTACGATTCAAATGTTACTACCCATTCAGATACTTTAAAGCCTCATGATCTAAATATAAAATGAAATCCTGCTGATATAAGTACTCTCTCCTATGGTAGATAGCACGCACAGCTACATAGAGCTCCACATCATAAGTTGAAAATCGCAGCCTTGAACCACTTAGCTTCTCACTAAAGAATGTCACAGGCTTCCCTTCTTGACTAAGGACTCCTCCAATACCATGCTTTGAAGCATTGCAATGTAATTCAAAAACTTTAATAAAGTCTGGTAGACAAAGAACCGGTGCTTCTGCCAACTTTCTTCAGCTTCATCAATCCACTTAAATGTCCCCTTCTTCATGCAATCAGTAATAGGTGCAACTAAAGAGCTAAAGTCCCTGTTAGAAAAGTTATTAGGGTTTGTGAGTGAATCATTAGGGTTTGGGGATACTTGAGTCATTGTAATATTTTAACCCTATATAATAATATGTGTGGTAGGCTACTAAAGAATAAGTTGAATAGCCTTCACCTTTTGTGTCTAAACTATTCATACAAACTATAACATGGTATCAAAGCCTTAGGGTTTAAATCCTTGGCCCTTTGTTTGTTATTTTAATTTTCGCTCTTTTTCTTTTGGTTGAATTTCTCATCTTGTTGTTAGTGAGTCTCCTTTTGGTGGCAGCACCGCCCATGTGGGCACCATCGCCCATGTGGGCATAGTGCCCACATGGGCAGTGCCTTGATGAAATTTTAGAGTTGTTCTTGGAAACCGAGAGAAAAGAAAAAAAAAATGATTTTGTTTGTTTTTGGTGTTCTGTGATGGTGGCCGGCGTGTTCTGTGGTGGTTGGCCGGCATATTCTGTGGTGGTTGGTGACGTATCCGGTTGCCAGGCGTGTTCTGTGGTGGTTGCTGGCGTGTGTTGTGGTGGTGGCTGGCATGTTTAATAGTTACTGCCTTGTGGTCGTCGCTTGGGTCTGTAGCCGTGGTTGGCATCGCTGGTGAGGTACGTCGGACGCCGGCGTGTTTCCGGCGAGCCTTCGATAGGTCTCCGGCGAAGGTTCCTGTGTGGTTTAGCTTCTGGTTTTGCTATTGCCAGCGTGTTCTGTCTTCAGCTAAGTTATAGCGATCTCCAGCGATGCTCTGGCAACTCTCCAGCGATCCTCCGACGAAGGTTTCTGTTTGGTTTTGCTTCTGTTTTTGGCGTGGTCTGCTTGTCCCTAGCAAAGGTTTTTTTTTTTTTTTTTTTTCAGCAATAGTAGTTTTGGTGAGACTCGTTGGTTGATCACGTGAAATGTGATTGTTGTTAGTTGTCGAGATCCGACTGGCCTTCGTGTTTTGCTGTGGTTCCGACCGATTGTTGTTGTCCTGCGAGATTCTACTGGCCTTGGTGTTTTGCGGTGAGATCTGATCAACCGTCGTGTTTTGTGTCGAGATCCGACCGACCTTGGTGTTTTGTAGTGGTTTCCAACCGGTTGTTGTAGTCCAGCGAGATTCTACCGGCCTTGGTGTTTTGCGGTGAGATCCGATCAACCGTTGGTGTTTTGCGGCGAGATTTGATCGGCCTTGGTGTTTTGCAATAGGTTCCGACTAGTCCTTGTTGTTTTCCGGCGAGATCCTATCGGACTTGGTGTAGATCCGACCGCCTGTTGCCGTTTCCGATGAGTTTTTGACCGGCGTTGAAGTTTGTTAGCGTATTTTCTTATTATTTTTAATTTTATTAGTCTTTGTAACGTGTGCTTCAAGCTGTTCCAGCTTGAGAGGGAGTTTTAGAGTATGTTTTTTGTTTTCTTGTTTCTTCCAAACTGGACTTATATGATATATATGCTTCAGCTCGAGGGGGAGTGTTAGAAGAGTTATAAGGGTTTGTGAGTGAGTCATAGGGTTTGGGGATATTTTGGTCATTGTAATATTTTAACCCTATATAATAATATGTGTGGTAGGCTACTAAAGAATAAGTTGAATAGCCTCCACCTTTTGTGTCTAAACTGTTCATACAAACTATAAAAGTTCCAAATGAAACACCGATAGAAAGAAGCTGAACCATAAAAACTGCGTACCTGATGAATGTTTGTAGAAGTTGGCCAATCTAGAATAGCCTGCACCTTTGATTGATCCACCTGAATTCCTTGAGAAGAGACTTTATACCCCAATAACAAAACTTGCTGTCTTAAAGCTGCATTTCTTCAAATTAATAAACAGTTTCTATTCTCCCAAAGTAGTCAAAACAGCTTGTAAATGTTGCTGGTGCTGCTCAATTGAATGACTATACAGAAGTATATCATCAAAGTACAGCACCACAAATTTGCCTATATAAGGTTTCGAAACATGATTTATCACCCAATGCTTTGCGCGTTTGACAACCCAAATGGCATAATAGCCATTCATATAATCCCTCACATGTTTTGAAAGTTGTCTTCCATTCATCACCCGGTCGAATCCTTATTTTGTGATAACCACTCGTACAGTCGATCTTGGAGAAAATTTTAGCACCAAAAAGTTGGCCCAACATGTCATCCAAATGAGGAATGGGAAATCTATATTTGACAGTGATCTCATTGATGGTTCTACTGTCAATGCACATTCTTCAACTTCCGTCACTTTTAGGAACTACTAATGCTGGTATAGCACAAGTACGCATACTTACACACACATAACCCATCTCCAACAACTCCATCACTTACCTATTGAGCTCGTCATGCTCTTTAGGACTTAACCTATAATGGGTTTTATTAGGCAAGCTGGCTCCTGACACTAAATCAATATGGTACTGAATAGCCCTCATGGGAGGGAGCCCGGGAGGCAAGTTTTGTGGTATAACATCAAAAAATGCCTCTTGTTAGAATATATTACGATATATGATTTTATTGTCATTGATTGTAAACTCTCCAACTCCCTATAGATAGGGACCCTTTGTATTGTAAAATCATCAAGTGAAATAAGAACAAATGTAACCTTAGGGCTTTATCTGTGGACATAGGTCATAAACCGAACCACGTAAAAATCATGTCTCTATTTTATTTTATCTCCGCTCTTATTTTATTTTTCCATTTGATTATTATTTTCTTCATGGTATCAGAGCCTTAAGGTTTAAATCCTTGGCCCTTTTTTTGTATTCTTAGTTTCCGCTCTTTTTCTTTTGGTTGAATCTCTCGTCCTGTTAGTGGTGAGTTTCCCTCTGGTGGCAGCACCGCCCATGTGGGCATTATATGCCCACACGGGCTTTGCCCTGATAGAGCTCTAAAAGAGTTGTTCGTTGTGTGATCTCCAATGAGAGAAAAAAAAAAAGTTTGCCACATTTTCATGGTGGCAGATTGGGTTGTCATTGAAAAGTTGCTTTGTGATCGTTGTGTGATATCCAGTAGTCTCTATGGTGGTCAGTTACGTCAAAGGTGGCCAGAATGTTGGTTTGTGGTCGTTGGTTGGGTCTATGGCTACCATATTTGTTGTCTTTGAAGGTTTTTCTGGTGCATGGTGGCTTCGCTGGCAAAATCTGGTAATTCCAGTGGTTTTCGTGGCTACTCTGGTGGTTGGCGTGGTCTTTCTTGTGGATTTTGAGCTCTCTAGAGACTTCTGTGGTGTTCTAAGGTGTCTCCAGTAGGTTTCCAGCGAGTTCTGGTCATCTCCGGCACAGTTCCGACAAGTTGGTTGGAGAAGCAAATCTCTGTTTGGTTGCTACTGGTGGGAAGTTTGTTATTGAGATCCGACCGACCTTGGTGTTTTGTGGTGAGATCCGATCTCCTCTTAGTGTTTTGCAGCGAGATCCGACTGGCCTTGGTGTTTTGAGGTGGGTTCTAATTGGTCCTTGTTGTTTTCCGGCGAGATCCTTATCAACCATGGTGTTTTTCCGCGAGATCCGATTGCTCGTTGCAGTTTTCGGCAAGTTTTTGACCGGTATTGAAGCTTTTAGCGAATTTGCGTGTTATTTTTATTTTTATCAGTCTTTGTATTGTGTGCTCCAAGCTATTCCAGCTTGAGAGGGAGTGTGAGAGCATGTTTTTCTAGGTGTTTTTCATTTGTTTGTTTCTTCCAAGCTGGATTTATATGATATATATGCTCAAGCTTGAGGGGGAGTGTTAGAAGAGTTATTAGGGTTTGTGAGTCATTAGGGTTTAGGGGTATTTTGGTCATTGTGATATTTCTCTAACCCTCTATAATAAGATGTGTGGTAGGCTGCGTAACGAGGAGAGAGTAACGTGCCTCAATTTTTGTGTATAAACCGTTCATGCAAATTACAATAAGTTCAATACATTTCAAATGTACTAATATATTGACTACAAGTCTCTACTTCAATGACAAAGACAAGCCGTTCAATCGTATAGTTGTTAATGTATTATATAGCCTTATAAAATGGTCAATTTTATTATTGATGTTGAAGCTAGTGAAAAATAAAGAAAAAGATAAAGCGAGCTGCACACAGAATTTACTTGGTTTAGCATTGTGCTTACATCCACTGGACGGGAGCAAGCAGCTTTTTCACTATATTATATATATATAAAAAATAGGGTTACAACATATACATACGGTTACCAATTAAAACCCTAACCAGGTATATTTAAATTTCCCATATACCCTTACCATGCTATAAGTTCCATTTAACCTAGGAAATAATGTAACACTCGTTGTGAATATGAGTCACTATCTTTAACAATTGACTATGAACACAATTTTACAAGGAATTTGCAATTTAGATCTTCTATGTGTGAGTCACATTCAATGCACCTTAATCATGTACAATATAACTTGAGGGTAGCAATTCATCTTATGAATTATAACTGCTTAAAAAAATATATTCAGACTCTCTAAATAAAATGGTTTTACTGAAATAATGTCAAATTTAAGATTTGGTTTTTAGAGTACTAATTCTAAGAAATGCACCCTAATCAACTTATTGCTCCTTGCATCTTTAAGAATTATTCTTAGACATTGATCTGTTATCCTTTCATGGAATTGTGCAGGAATTTAGTGGCCAACAATTTCACTTTTGATAGCTCAAACAGAAGGTTAGTAAGTGCGTTATGGTATCTCTTATCCATTCTTAACAAAACCGTTACTAACTATATGAATGACGATCCCGAAGTGCGGTAGTGTGGAAGATGATTCCTTTATGTCTTATGTGGTGCTTATGGAGGGAAAGAAATGTCAGATGCTTTGAAGATTCCACTAGGACTTTAGAGGAGCTTATCCACTTTTTCTTCTTTACTCTTTTCACTTGGACGGCCGCTTGGTTAGCTCCGTTAGTGAAAAGTTTCTCTTTATCTTCTCTTCTTCTATCTAGGCGCTCTCTTTTTATACTCCCTGTGTAATTGGATTGCGCCTCTCTGTGCTTTTGATTTATACACATTACTTATATAAAAAAAAAAACTATATGAATGATTATTTACCCCCAAAAAAAACAATAGGATTGAAAAGAGAACCTGTTTTCGGGTGTTTTCTCAAAACAAAACAAGATGAAGATTTTTAGAAGTTTAGGTTTAGGGTATACCTGGTGTGTGGTAACACATTTCTGCACTGATTTCAAAAACATTTTTTTTTTGTGCTTTCATCTATCCTGAATGGGACAGAAGGAAACAGAAAACATCACAATGATGTTCTTTGATATAGGCTGTCTTTAAGAATAATAATTTTGAAAACATGCATTGTCACACATTTCTGCACTTATTTCTGGTTTTGTGAATCTAAGTATAAAAACTGCTTTTAAGAACAGAAGCTACACAAAGGAACTGCAATTTTTACTTCTAGTGAGATTCCTTAAAATAAAATAAAAAATAAAAAAAAATAAAAAATGAAAAAGAAAAGAGAATTGGCATTTCAGTCTAGATTGAGCGCATTTATCATTCTCTGTGCTTGCAGTAATTTTCCAGGATTGGATTGTCTACAGAGGAACTTTCCGTGCAATAGGAATTCTCCACTCTGTAAGCTGTTTTGTTCTAAAGTTAATTTTTAGATTGGGTAATTTAACAAATACCAACTCGTGATGTCTGCTATAATTTTCTTTCCCATTTTTTGGATTATTATATACACTAGTTTATAACCCGCACTATACTCGGCTTTTTCTCATTAAAATTTATTCAAAAAGTCTTTAAAAGATTATCTGTAACCAATTTTCTTTTCTTCACTCAATTAACTAATTGACTATTAAAAATGAAAAATTTTCATACGACCATTTTGAGCCATATTTCTTTACTTAACACCGTAAACCCCCATATCAAATAAGTTTAGAAATTCATAAAGTTTAATCCTTATAAATTGAAACATGTTAAATATTTGTTCCCATAGATGTAGTTCAAAACGAAAGGACCTATAAAGGAAAAAATTATCAAAATGAAAACCTGGATTAATCAATAATGGAAAATGAACAAAGTCACAAAACCCAACCAACCACAATCTATCATATCCCAAGAATAATACCACTTTTCCTCCATTGAAAAATACTTTTCTTTTGAATATTAATACTAATATGGTAAACCTTTGTCTTTCACCAATTTCTTCTCATCAACTAATATTTTAAGAAATAGTTCTATTTCACCGACAAAAATAGAAGTGTACTAAAAAAAATGAGAATGTTGATACCTGATCCAGTTAGCTTACTCATTTTATAAACAAAAGAAAGAATGTATTTTTATGTTTTAAAAAGAAAGAAAGAAAAACATGGTAGGAATATTGGAGCACCCAAAAACAAAGACATGAATAGAAAAATCTGGCATGAACTGGTAGAAAATGACTAAACTACTTCTTCTACTAACATTCTGTTACCTTGAAACCATACACTTTGGCTATATAACCATTCAGGACAACTTTTCAACAATACTCGATATAAAATTCCAATTTTAACAATCTTATAAGTATCTAAATGAGTGTTGCAAATATTCCTAACTATCAAAAGAACATGGTATCACTCAACACAGACTTCTACCGGAAAGCCTTTGTTTTTTAGCAGTTAAACTTTCTCATTGACAAAGTTTTTTAAAAAAAGTGTGCTCAAAAGCATGAGAATGTTGATACCCAATTCCAGTTAGCTTTCTTGGTAAACAAAAAGAATGTTGGTAGTGGGAAAAAGTTTCTTTTACGTTATACATGTGAAGGATGGTTGGAAAAATAAATAAATAAATAACTCAATGAACAACAGCGTAAACTAAAAAAATCATCATACCTCATATCAAAATAAACGATAAGAAACTCTCTCTCACTATCATTTCCCTAAATATAGTGTAAAATTTAAAAAGAAAAAATAATCAATTTGAATAAAAAATATTATATAAATTAAAATAGAAAATAAGGACAAAAAACGGAATTATAAGAACAAAATCACATAAAATAAAGATAAAAAAACAGAAAATGAACAATACTACTATAATGGAAAATAACTATCTTTTTCTATACACTTTTCGCAGTTTCAATGAAACCTTGAAAGCCAATGTTGCCCATCGAGTAAACACGTAAACAATGTGCATTACACAAAAAAAAAAAAAAAAAACAAACAAACAAACAAACAAACAAACTACTCAATCAACAACAATGGAAACTAAAAAAAAAAAACAATTTGAATTAAACAGTAATATATAAATTAGAACAAAAAATAATTAAAGACAAAAAACAAAAACAAAAGAACAGAACCATAGGAAATAAAGATAAAAAACAGAAAAATGAAAAATTCTAATATAATAGAAAAGAAATATCTTTTTTCTCTATACTTTTCCCGGTTCTAATACAATTCAAAAAGTATAGGAAGAAGTCTTGTCAAATAGAGATTTCTCTTTCGACCATCCTTTGTATATATAACGTAAAAGAAACAACTTTTAGGAAAAAAGAAACAACACAATGAACAACAAGGTAAACTAAAAAGCATGGGTTCACACCACATGTCGCAATTCTAGGCCATTCTAAGAAGAAACTCAGCTACATATATATATGATATGATAGGATGATAATATATTCACTATGAGCACCTAGACGCAAGTAGGGCATGCTTTATAACACAATATAGACAAAGAAAAACGTTTATATTAGAAATGGATTGTGGTGGCTCTCATCACTTTTTCATATGATTGATTTGTAGGATTAAGAAGTTCCTTTTATTTTTTGGATGAATAGGATTAAGAATTTCAGTCTTTCTATTACACATTTTTGTTAGACCAGAATTTGACATTTTTGATTTCTCAGTGTGTCAGTCCACCTTGGTTTACCTATGTATAGATCAACTTATAGGTTTAATGAGTGTTGCAAATATTCCTAACTATCAAAATTAAAGAACATAGTATCACTCAACACAGACTTCTACTGGAAAGCCTTTGTTTTTTAGCAGTTAAACTTTCTCATTGACAAAGTTAAAAAAAAAAAAAAAAGTGCTCAAAAGCATGAGAATGTTGATACCCAATTCCAGTTAGCTTTCTTGGTAAACAAAAGAATATTGGTAGTGGGAAAAAGTTTCTTTTACGTTATATATGTGAAGGATGGTTGGAAAAATAAATAAATAAATAACTCAATGAACAACAGCATAAACTAAAAAAATCATCATACCTAGTATTAAAATAAACGATAAGAAACTCTCTCTCACTATCATTTCCTTAAATATAGTGTAAAATTTTTTAAAAAAATAATAGTCAATTTGAATAAAAAATATTATATAAATTAGAATAGAAAATAAGGACAAAAAACGGAATCATAAGAACAAAACCACATAAAATAAAGATAAAAAAACAGAAAATGAAAAATACTACTATAATGGAAAATAACTATCTTTTTCTATACACTTTTCGCAGTTTCAATGAAACCTTGAAAGCCAATGTCGCCCATCGAGTAAACACGTAAACAATGTGCGTTACACACAAAAAAAAAAAAAAAAAACTACTCAATCAACAACAATGGAAACTAAAAAAGAAAAACAATTTGAATTAAACAGTAATATATAAATTAGAACAAAAAATAATTAAAGACAAAAAACGAAAACAAAAGTACAGAACCATAGGAAATAAAGACAAAAAACAGAAAAATGAAAAATTCTAATATAATAGAAAAGAAATATCTTTTTTCTCTATACTTTTCCCGGTTCTAATACAATTCAAAAAGTATAGAAAGAAGTCTTGTCAAATAGAGATTTCTCTTTCGACCATCCTTTGTATATATAACGCAAAAGAAACAACTTTTAAGAAAAACGAAACAGCAAAATGAACAAGAAGATAAACTAAAAAGCATAGGTTCACACTACATGTCGCAATTCTAGGCCATTCTAAGAAGAAACTCAACTATATATATATATATATATATATATATATATATATATATATTCACTATGAGCACCTAGACGCAAGTAGGGCATGCTTTATAACACAATATAGACAAAGAAAAACGTTTATATTAGAAATGGATTGTGGTGGCTCTCATCACTTTTTCATATGATTGATTTGTAGGATTAAGAAGTTTCAGTCTTTCTATTACACATTTTTGTTAGACCAGAATTTGACATTTTTGATTTCTCAGAGTGTCAGTCCACCTTGGTTTACCTATGTATAGATCAACAGAAATGCTTTCATATTGAATCTTACAGACGCGAACTTCTCAATCAAATGCGGTGGCCCAATGAAGAGATCTGCCGATGGCATAGTGTATGAGGCAGAAAACACACCTCTTGGTGCAGCATCATTCAATGTCACCAGTTTAAACAAATGGGCAGTGAGTAATGTGGGGTTGTTTTTTAACGGCGAAAGTCCATCATATGTGAGAACTACCTTGGCACAAGTAACTGGGACGAACACCCCGGAGCTTTTCCAGACATCGAGAATATCACCTGGATCACTTAGATACTATGGCCTGGGTCTTGAGAATGGAAATTACACTGTAAACATGCTATTTGCAGAAACAGTCTTTAAAGATCGAAGCACACAAACTTGGGAGAGTCTAGGAAGGCGTGTATTTGATATCTATATTCAGGTAAGAACAGTATAAACGAAACTCTAAACTATTCAATATTGAAGTAGAAACTCTAAAATATTTCTTCAAATAAAAGTTTCTGCAAATTATTCTTAGAATAGAATATACCAATTTTGCTCCTCTCTACTGGTTCTATAGGGGAGTCTTCAAAAAAAGGACTTTGACATATCAAAGGAGGCAGGTGGTGTTGGGAAAGCAATCCAAAAGGTTTTCAATGCTACTGTGTCTGAGAACTACCTCGAAATTCATTTGTTTTGGGCTGGTAAGGGGACCTGCTGCACACCAAAGCAAGGTGACTATGGGCCAATGATTTCAGCCCTCCATGTTGTTTCAGGTAATGTACATGATAGTTGCGGATCTTTATGTTTCAGAT
Source organism: Corylus avellana (assembly GCF_965113065.1). NCBI lineage: Eukaryota > Viridiplantae > Streptophyta > Magnoliopsida > Fagales > Betulaceae > Corylus > Corylus avellana. The sequence goes on from NC_142498.1 coordinate 18,386,713, forward strand.
GGTATAATTTACTTATTTACTGTCAACTGCTACCGCTCATCAACTAACTTTTATTGCTCAGCTTTCAAGCCAACTGTTAGTGGGATTCCACCAAGTACACCAAAAGGGAAGAGCAGGACAGGATTGATTATTGGCATTGCAGTCCCTGTGGGAGTTGTGAGCTTGATACTGATATTTGCAATTTGTTTTCAGAAAAGAAAATCAGGCAGCAGTGATGAGGAAGGTAAGAGCATAGTAGTTTCTTTCACAGAAAGCCTAGGAACATCTAGCTTCCCATCGCATTTCTCAGTGTACTGGGTGCATTCTTTGTAATATGAGGGAGGAAAATCTTGACCATTTGTTCTTCTTGCGCCCTTTTCCCTGGGAAAATTTGGTACTTTATGATAAGTGCAACCTCCTTTGGTGTATTAGAAGCTAGGAAGAAACTATCCAGTGGATGGTTAGAAGTTTTAAGAGAATTTGTTAGAATATTAATTAAATGATTGAATTCACTCATTCCTATCAACGTAAGCTGTTGGGATAATTGGTGATTTAACATGGTATCAGAGCAAATGTTCTAAGTTAGAATCTTGTCTTCGTCATTCACTTCCTATTTCAATTAAATATTCTACTTGTTCGGTCTCACTTATTAAGGGGAGATTGAACCCACATGTGAGTTAAAGTGTTAAAATATTAATTAAATTATTAAATCTACCCCTTCTTACGAGTTTAAGCTTTTAAGATAATTGATAATTTAACAAAATTATCTTATATGCCTTGTTGCCAAGTTGATATTTTTGGCTGCTGTGGATGCAATATGGAGTGAGAGAAACACTAGAATCTTATGTGGAAACTAGAAATGTAGTCAATGTGCTCTCAAACATCCTTTTCTGGGTTAGATCGAGGATAAATTCTTTGTTTGGGATCCAGCCTTCCCTTTCTTATAGACAGCTGATTGGTTCGGGGTTTTTCTGAGAATGTTATTAGTTGAGGTTTGTGCTTGGTTGATTGTTTTCTTAGAGTGGTAGTTTTCCTTTGTGCTGTTTGACCCTTGTAGTTTCTTTGGGTAGTTGTGTTGTCGCCCCGCCGAGTGAGAGTTTAGGTTAGGGCTTAGGGGCTTCATGTGTGGCCGTGCTGTTTCTGTTTTCTCTTTAATTTTCTTTTAATTAGTCTTTTAATAAGATTTATTCATCCTAAAAAATAACACTTTAATGTACATGATCTATGTACCAATCATTGATGAACCACATATATGCCTCAAAATCCTCATGATTGCTACAAGTATCATTTTATGTACCTTATACTAGAACGTATATCCTTGCTTGACTTTGCAGAGCTTCTTGGCATTGGCCCTAGACCAAATACTTTTAGTTATGCTGAGTTGAGATCTGCCACCGAAGACTTTATTCCTTCTAACAAGCTAGGAGAAGGGGGGTTTGGACCTGTTTACAAGGTGAACTTCATCTTACTACATAACCACATTATACATGATGACATAACATTTCAAAAATAAAAATAGGTGATTTCAACATTTAGATCTCACCCAAGAGGGCTTCTGTCTTATGTTTCTTAATTGTGCTATGTTATAGGGTACGCTTTCTGATGGGAGGGTGGTGGCTGTGAAGCAACTTTCAGTAGCATCTCACCAAGGGAAGAGTCAATTTATAACCGAGATTGCTACCATATCTGCAGTACAACATCGCAATCTTGTGACTCTGTATGGATGCTGCATCGAAGGAGATAAACGTCTCCTGGTTTATGAATATCTTGAGAACAAAAGCCTTGATCAAGCACTCTTTGGTATAATTCTAAATAACCATGTCATACATAATAACCAGAGGAACAGAATTCTTTGTGCTTATTAAAGTATCAGATATTACTAACATTTTTAGCGTACAATTGTTTCTTAAGAGAAAAGAAAAAAGGAAAGAACAGAGGATTTTACTTATATTGCATAGTTAAATTTCAAAAATTCTCTTCTCGTAGTTTGTTTGTAAGAAAAGACGACAGAAGTTCATGTTATCAGATCTTGTCACAAATTATTCAATGTTATGACCCATCGTTGCAATAGTACCTTTGCATTAAGTCCTATTTGTGATGCATAAACCTCATAACTAGTGGGAGCCATAGGGAAGAGGCCCTTGACATACCAAACTTATACCGTTTGATTCATTTCATTCAGGTTAGGTTTTGGGTTTATTTCAAGAGGATGTTGTAGAGTTCCTTACTAGACCTTTAGAGAGACAATGAGTTGTCTAGGTTTTTACTGCTAGGGTTTGAACTTCTTGAGAGCCATGTTGTGGTATCCATAATCCATAATGAATTTTTATACCTTTGTCAAAAGTCCAACTAATTGGTTTATATACCAATTTTTGTGCAATTTTTTTGTAAATGAAATGGATCTCAAGTGCTTATTAATCAATAATAATATGCTGCAGAATTGAACAAGATTGACCATTACAGGTATAACATGTACTTAAATAGTTGTGAATGAGAATTGCAAATCCATTGTGCTATTAATATTTGTAGTTACAACAATCAACCGCATAAAGTACATAATGTAAAAGGCATCACACATCTGAAACGTGGGGGTTTTTTTACATGAAAAACTCAACTAGGGAAAAACCATGAGACCTAGTTCAACTCAAAACGATATCACTTCTTAAAGAAACGTTAGAAAACTGTGGATGTTATTGAATAGTTTTGTAAAAATCAATTCTTTTTAAATAAAAACTAACACCATTCGTAGCCAACTCACAATGCTTTAACCCTAGGTCTTGAGTGGTCCAATATGTCCTCCTAAGGTTGAATTCTGGAGTTTCTAAGTCACTGTTGTAAGTTGTTTGAGATCAATTCAAGTATGCCGATGTCCTCATGGACTTGCGCAAAAGTTCTTCAATGGAGTATTACATGAATCCCTTGACTTTAGACTTAAACCTTTTTTTTTTTTATAAGACTTAAACCTATTTTTAGGTTAGACTTAAACCTATTTTTTACCAGTGTTTTGTCAAAAGTATATACTTATATGATGTTGGGACTTAACACTTTGTATGAGGATGCAGGTCAATGTCTGAATCATTTATATCTAATCCGTTTCTTTGTTGATTGTCTGATTATAGTTTTATGGATTTCTATATATCTACCATTCAAAGCCTACATCTTGGGGTTATTCACAACTTCTAAAAGTATCCCAAGTTCTTTTGTAGGATCTGGAGAATTTGCACATGATTTGAAGTAGTTCAACTCTCAAATGATAATAGTCCTCTGTTTTAGTGATTTAGGGTTTACAAGATGCCATTATTAACAATGTTTTTTGCACCCCAAGTTATTCTTGGCTAGAAATGATTGACCACATTGCAACTACTTAATTTTTATCAGATGAGAGCCACTATTTGTGCAGGAAACAATAGCTTGCATCTTGATTGGCCAACCCGATTTAGCATATGCTTAGGAACTGCAAGAGGGCTAGCTTATCTTCATGAGGAGTCAAGGCCGAGAATTGTACATCGAGATGTCAAAGCTAGTAATATTTTAATTGATGCAGAACTATGCCCGAAAATTTCAGATTTCGGATTGGCAAAGCTATATGATGATAAGAAAACACACATCAGCACTCGAGTAGCTGGGACCATGTAAGCTAGCTCTTTCAACCATTTTCTTGAACTATTCTTCTTAATGTTTTTATTTAGATCATATTGTTTGGTAACGAAGAATCAAATTATCACTATTTTTTATTTCTTTTTCTACTTCTTTGAAGTGCAGGATAACCCCAAGGGGTTGGGAGTCCTTTTTCTACTAATTGAGGCCTTCCCTTTCACCACCCCATTGGGATGGTCCACATAGTTCATAACTACTTCTACTTTGAATTATATATTTCACCAATTTGTACAAAAGAAAAGAGCTTCATTATCAGTATAATTATGTAACCAACGTATACAAATGTAATGTTTTGGGGTATTTTATTTTAGGGAAAACTTCACTCAATTCCCCTGAACTTTCATCTCTTTCGCAATTTTCTCCCCCCTCCCCCCCAAAAGCTCAAAAACTCTCAATTTAGTGTATTGAAATTTAAAAAATTTGCAATCTCACGCCTCTCCTTAGGGTTTGGGATTAAATTAGATGGTCAAAGGGTGAAATTACCACTATACCCCTTAAACTTTATGAAATTACAAAATTATCCTTGAATTACATTTTTTTTTAAGAAAAGTGAAAAAAAAGTTGGGGAGAATACAGGGGTGTTTTAGGATTTTCTCACCCCTTCATTAGGATTTAATAGAAAATTTTAACAGAGAGATTGCAAATTTTTTAAAGTTTGATACATTAAATTGAGAGTTTTTGAACTTTGGGAGAGAGATTGCAAAAGCGATGAAAGTTTAGGAGAATTAAGTGAACTTTCCCCTTTATTTTTGTAGCTGTCTAGTCACCTGATACTATGAAGTTAACAAAAATAACTACATTTTTTGGAAATAGATACCTGATCGCGTTGCATTCGTAAGTTAAAATAGGATGGGTTTTAGAGGTGTATCATTGGTCCTATTAATGAATTATTTCCCAAAACTGTCCACAGCAATCTGACTGATGTAGTACAGCTCTAGTTATTTGTATACTTCCTACGAATTGACATATATGGTTATGGTGGGCAAAATCTTTGGAAAAATTGTGGCTTTAAAGTTCAATGAAGGGAGCAGTGAATATAGGGTCTGTAACTTTAAAAGGGCTTGATAATATTGAATCTTGATTGCTATTCAGTGCTAAAATTTGAGCCTGCAGGAATTGTATTGTTTAGCAGGTTATTTCTAGGGTTTTAGGAAAGCTAGGTTTGGATCTATTGTGGGAAAAGGTTGGGAATGGTTTGTATATGGGTTTATGGTTATTTTATGGTGTCACAAGAGAGGAATGGTTTGTGCTTTGAAATAAGCAAGAAAGAGAATAGCAATGCTACTCCATGGAGCTGTTCTGGGACTGCTAACTTAAAAACCCGAGGATACATAAATAAACTAAACCAACAACTGAGGCCCCAAATCAAAATGTGCCTGCATAGTGTGTTTGACTCATGCTTTTCAATATTTTGATTTTGATCTTTAAGCTTGATCTTTCGAGAGCCTCTTATTCTGCGTTTCAGTGTGAGATTGAGGAGATTTTATCCAAAATTTCTTCGCTCGGCATTTCTTTTAATTGATGTTATTCTTGTAGTGGCTATCTCGCACCAGAGTATGCAATGCGTGGGCACTTAACAGAAAAGGCAGATGTTTTCGGTTTTGGTGTTGTTGCTTTGGAGATCTTGAGTGGGAGGCCAAACTCAGACAATAGCTTGGATACCGAAAAGATTTATCTGCTAGAATGGGTATAGAACATGAGTATCTCTCTATCAAATTACTGCTTAATCGAAACTTGTTTTTCTTGTTATAAAATCTCTATTATATATGTTTCTCAGGCATGGACCCTACGTGAAAATAACCAAGCTTTGGGACTAGTGGATCCCAGATTACTGGAGTTTGATGAAAATGAAGCCACTCGATTGATAGGAGTGGCTCTTTTGTGCACTCAAGCATCACCAATGATGCGCCCACCCATGTCACGCGTCGTAGCCATGCTTGCTGGAGATATTGAAGTGGGCACCGTTACATCAAAGCCAAGTTATATAACAGAATGGAATTACAAAGATATAACAAGCAACTTTTTAAGTGAAGAAGATACTCCGTTAGCCACTCCCGGTGGTAGCAGCCAGCCGAAAATCCAAGATGGCCACGCAACTAGCATAAGGCCAAGGAATGATCCAATGCCCTCACCTACTAACGTCACTGAATCAATGATCAGTGATATTATTGGAGAAGGAAGGTGAATAGTATCTTGCCCTTGCTTTATAATCGTGTCACTCACAGGGGTTATCCACTTTGCCTTAGCATGGAGGAGTACTTCTGCTTCTGTTTATGCATACCGGTTGCCTTATAAGTTTCTGCATATGTTTAAAGAGTGCAATCCATATAAGCAGCTTTCCAAACCACTACTGGAGTTTATGCATATCTTGATTTTATACGGAAATTTGTATGGAAAATATATGTTACATTATTAATAAGGTAACTTTTCATGTTTGTTCTACAAAAGTTAAATGTACTTTAGAAATCCTTTATTTCTCCATTAAATTTTATGGAAAGCTAGTTGTAAATGCTCAGAACACAACAACTTGCCTCCCAAAGGCAAGAAGCTGGCTGTTTTCTTCACAAGCTCTAGAGAATTTAGTTAATAATTCTTGGGAGGGGATAATGGGAGAGGCCCGCCAGGGTCCTTTTCTCCTCCGTTTTTTTTTTTACTACCAAAAACAAAATAATAACAATTCTTTGTTTATTACTATTTTTATGTGTTGACGTCCATAACATTTTCCTTCTGTCACTTGATGTCACTCTCTTGAGTAGCATTATATGGAGAATGTTAGGTGTTTTCCTGGTGTTCTCCTAGTTTTAGGTAGATATAATTTTATAAAAAAAGCAAAAAAGAAAGTGATCTTTATTTCTCTTACTTGGTTTTTAGAAAATAATATATCTACCTAGGACCAGAAGAATAACAAAAGAACACCAGAAGAATACCATAAGAATACCTAGCATTTCCTTTTTTTCTTTAGTGAGAGAAATTGCTTTCCACCTCAACTTTGCAAAACAATAAATTAACTAGCAATGGAGTTTTTAAAGTTACTACAGGTAAGGGTGTAAATGCGGATATGGATGCGGTTATTTGCAATATTCGCAATCGCATTTGCAAAATGCGGATATCACTTTTAAATATTCACATTTGCGTCATGTTTTTACTAACAGCATGCACGCAATTATAGTGATTATTGAATGTGGTTATTATCCGCTACTCGCATTTTAGGTAATTGACATATTTTAGTCACTTGGGTCTTCTTTGAGTCTCTATTACAACTTATTTTAAACGATTTTGAAACTAATTTGGGCCAATTTTTAGTGTTTTGGACTTGTTTTATTTTTAAAAAAACCCTAATGTTTTGAAAATATATTGATCTCACAGTACTTTGCCTTTTTGCCCAAGTGAGTGAGTGAATTGTGAAGAAAAAACACCTAAAACAATGTAAGCATAACCTATACCTAATCCAACATGATGCCGTTTTGGCGTTTTGATAAATTTATTAAATATAATATATAAAAAAAATAAAACTATTACATATTTACATATAAAGGGATAGGTAGATAGTGACTTTTGTTAACTACATCTACACCTCCATCTACGAATAGTGGATAACGGATAAATGCAGATAGAAAATAAATACAGATAACGGATGCAGGCGGTTAATATCCGCCCGCATGTATACCCTTAACTGTAGGTTAGTTATTAATGGACCGTTGGAGGTCGAGACAAGGTTAGAAAGTTGCTTTAAAATTATTTCAGAATTTTTTTAAGAATGGTTAATTCAAAGGCTATTAGACTTTGTCACTTTAACTTTGAAAAATATTTGTTAGATGTTTGTGTGATATATAGCATTTAACCTATTATGTTTTCCATTTAATTAACCATTAACTTTGATAAAGAGAGACATTGAAACATCGTCTCTATAAAAGTAACATTCTAGAGTTTTGTTTTTATCTTTCAATTCCTCTAAAATAGATCTTACAAAAAATAACTCGTACATTGAAATCAACAAAACCAATAAAACAAATAGACAACATAATATAAACAATAAAATTGAAAAGATCTCATGAGAGCATTCTCATTCAGCTAGTCGGGATGTTAAATAGGAGCAAAAAAAACAATTATATCTACTTATCAATTTTGAACTATAATATTCACCAAATTAAAAAATAAACCATGTTTTAATCTTTAACATTATCTCTCCTCTCAATAAAGAATAAAGAAATTATTAAAAATTAATATTTAAATAGGCGAGTGAAAGTATATAGTTGAGATAAAAAAATGTAATTTTTAATTAAAATAAAAAGTAAATTTTTTGAGTTGGATATAAATGCTCTTAAAAATACCGTTATACACACTTTCACTTCCCCGCACGTAATTACTTATTTTTCCATACTTGTATGTGCTAATGGTGACTTTAAAAATAAAAAATAATGTGTAACATTACTCGATTTAAATCACCTCCGTGTACACTGTGATGTAAGGAATTATGATCATCTCCGGTTCATTTGAACTTGATAATCTCTAGTTAGTTATATTAGATGGTTATTTTTATTTCATATCAAAATGTGAAAAGACAAAAATACCCCTTCAATATAACTAACTGAATGTTATCCACTTCATTTGAACTGAAGATAATCCTATTCCGTGATGTAAGTATACGATGGAAATTAGATTTTTATATCTTTTTTTGAAGCAGTTATTATTCTTAATAATCTAATTGCTGCATCATTATTTATTATTATTTTTTTTTCACATACAATTGATAAAATTAAAAATCCAAGGAACTATTTAGCCACGTAAAAGTTCAGTTGCAACGTTTAGGCCCCTGGGATCCTATTCCGTGCAGAAATGGGCAGCAATTTTTTGAGGAGCTTCAGTAAGCGGAGCCGCCTCCGAGTGAACGAGACAAGATTGTTCATCGCCCATGTCGAAATTTTCACGGCCGAAGCTCAATGCGTCTCAAAACAGCAACAGTGGCGAGCCTATGCTCGATTTCCTACTCTACTCAGCAAAACCAGAGGTCCCAACACGTCATCATCGCCTTCGTCTTCGTCTTCATCCCATTCTTCTTATACAAAGGCTGCTTTTGCTTGTCACGAAATGCATCTCATCTTCTCTTATTTATACAGCTGCAGACTTGACTTCCCAAGTAAAAACTCTAAACTTGCAGTCCTTTTATTTTATCTTTGAAAGTTTTCTAGCGAGTTCCTTTTTTGAAATTCATGATAGGAATGATATGACTATTGTGTTGTTATTCCTCTCTAACATGGATTCTTGAACTGATATAATGGCATGCACATTAATTAACTGCGTATTGAGCTCAATTTTGGGGTCTTTTTGTTTCATGAAAAGGTACTGCGATCGGTTATAAGGGTGGACACTTCTCATTCGAAGGGTTAAGAGATTACTCCTTAGAGCATTCCCAATGGAAGAGCCAAATGTTACTTTTATCTAGAATAGCTCTTCAAATGTTCAAAAAACCTCCCACATTGGATAAGCCAAAAATATATGTAAAATAGATATTTGATTAGAAGAGCTAAAAAAAAAGTTAAATGTAGCAGCACTTTTTAAGGGAGCCATTTTATTTTTTAGTGTTTCTCTCTCCTGCTTTTCCCCAAATCTTTTCCCACTTTCTTTTTAGAAATATAGCTAATCGGATGTGGAGATACTTAAAAATGGCTTAGCTAAATTAGATAAAAGTGAGTTTTAAAGAGCTATTTTACATAAAAATATGGCTCTTCCATTGGGAATGCTCTAATCGGCTTAAGCTCTTAAGGGGTGATTTAGAGGGAGGACAGGGAATAATAGGATCCTCTACTTTCAAATAAAATATAAATTTAATGTCAGGATTTAAAGTTGTTCTATCTAACGGTGCAGATGATGCCACGTTATTTAGATTTTTTAAAAGACATGCCAGGGGTGTAGTGGGGACTACGATTGGTTGGCTCCTCTTCCTTCAACTGTTTCTCATGGTTAAGTTCTTTAGAATTCTCCTACCTTTTTAGACCCAATAGTTGGTGCTTCAAATAGTTTCAATTTAGGCCCACATATTATTCCTCCAATTCACTGGGTCAGCAATTTGTTTAAGCATTGTCGTGAACTGTACTTGATCATTCATCATAGTTCGCAAATATGGTATCTTAAGTGTAACCTAGGACTGTCCCCCGATCCCCTGGTTCGGGTGTGGGATGGCGATGAGGAGGTTGACAATTTGGATTTTACAAGCGATTATGGTTGTTCTCACTCACTTGGATTTTACAAGAGATTGACAATTTGGTTTTTAATTTTACAAGCGAAGGAAAGCATTGCCTTCTAGCTCTGTTTTAGTTAGGCACTAGGGTGTGCAGGAAAGAACACTTGTGATGGCAGTGTGTCAATTGGGAAACATAGTCAAGGTAGAGTGCTTTTAAGGCATTCCATATGGCAATATTGTTTCCTATTGGGCACATAATTTAAACCAAAAACTTGTTCTGGTTCATGTTGGTGCTGCACATAATATAACTTTACAGAACAATATCTAGCTAATTAAGATTGACAATATAGTATAACAGTTAAAAATAAATGTTGCTTGTGCAGCTGTTTGACCAATTCTAAATCAGTGGATTGTATTCCCTAAATTGATCCATTTCGATGAAATAGTTTCAAACTTTCTTCTTCTTTGGTAGCACATTTAAGAAATTAATTGACATTGTTCAGTTGGTTATTAAACAGCAAAGATCTGTTAGTAATGAATTGCAAAACAAGTTATTTTGCTATCAAATATCGCTGTTGTTCTTGTTGTAACACTCAAGCTTTGTATCACCCTTATATCAGTGCTAATGTGTGGAAAATGAACAGGGGCAATTGAGGCTGCGACATGATGTGAGGGCTTGTGAATATGAGGATGTGCATGTGATGTGGGAGATGCTCAAGAGAAATAAAACAAAGCCATCAGCAGAAAGAAGCAAGAAGAGATTCTTTTTGAATTTCTTTGATTGGGCTAGGTGTACTCCGTATCTTTGCCGCAGCTTTTGATCATGTCATGTATGATCAAAAGCCATATAACATTGAAGGACTGCAGATCTAGGAATTGACCTTAGTAGGGGCAATATTAAAATAATAAAATTATATTTAAATTTTGTATTTATCATATTTTTATAATATATATAAAAAAAGATGATGCATACAATTTAAAATAAAAATACTTTATAACATAATATATGTCTTCGTAAGATAAAATATTTATCTTTTACAAAGTTTATATGACCCGTCATTTATTGGATGCTTATACATTAAATTTTTTTTTCCCACCTAAATTTATTGCGCTTCAAAAACTCAACCCGCAAGAGAAATTGTAGGAAATAGCACTAGAAGCAACTGATTGATTTGTTGGTCAGTGTTGATATATGTTTATAGATAAAACTACTCTTTTGTTAGTAGACAATGAAAATTCTAGGGACCTACTAAACTATGAACCTGTTTAAAATTACTTGGAAAATATAACTTTTGTCTGTAGAATTTTATTAGAAAGTTCTACCACTAAAAAATTGTTTAGCTGTTTGGTAACTATGTTTCTTTTAAGTTTTTTTTTTTTGTTTTACTATTACTGATGTTTAGTAACAAAATGAAAACAAAAATGCAACCTAAAATGGTTAATGTTATTTAAAAAAAAAAAAAAATGGTAATGAGAATTTAGCTATAATAAAGTAATTAATTTTATTGTTAGGCTACATGGAGACGCACAACATACTTTTTGCAGATTAACTATAATAAAGGCATTTTCCCACATATTAAGCATAATATAGTTTCTTTACCTGAAGAATAACTAAAAAAAGAGAGAAGGTGATTGAAGCTTGCAGGTTGCAGGTTGCAGGTTGCCTAGACTACAAGTCTACAAAACGCACTATTTTCTCCATATGCGCCATTATGCGGCCACCTTACCTCCCTCTTATCAATATGACATCTTATCAAGTAATTAATTTTTCCACCTACTGAAGAGACTTTAGCAATTCCCAGAAATCCGGCCTCTAGAATCCTAGATATTTTTTGAATTGGGATTTTTGGGGGATTTGAGATTCTCGAATTCTTGATCCGGACAGTTGATTAATATTTTATTTTAAAAATAAATCTAAATTATAATAATCAAAAATTAAAAAAAGAAATGGGGTGCTACCACCACCCCCTTGAGAGCCTGGGGCGGCCGACCGAAGCCATCCCTTAGTCTTTGAGGATGGTCCAGCCACTCCATAGGCTTAAAAAAAAAAATGATTTGGCTCTAGGGAGCAACCGAACCATCCCATGGTCATGAAATTCCAAAATCATGAAAAAGCTTGGCTTGCACTCTTACCTGTTTTTTTTTTTTTTTTTGAAGAACTTATATCTAACACTCATGTGCCTTTTCTCGATTAGATTTTAATATCTAAATATTCAAATTTTTTTAATTTAAGATCCAAGTTTTGGACCAATTCCAGTTCCAAGGCCTCTCTCCATTTTTTTAATTCAAATAATAATAATAATAATAAAAGACATTATAATTATGCCCCTAAGGCGAAGAAATTGAAGAAAGAAAAAAAATATGTATACCCAGCCACGGCTGCCTACCCAGTACCCAGCTACGGGAGTACTACTTAAGCATTTGCTTTTTTCTTTTCACCTTAGGTGTGTATGTGTATTTTTAATTTGACGAAAAAATGGATGAAAGTCTTGAATTGGAATTTATCCAAAAATTTGATCTTGAAGTCGCAAAATCAAAGTAACGGTCACAATCGAATTAGGGAATAAAACGAATAGTATTAGATATAATTTTCCTTCTTTTGTTTTTTGCGTAAAGGTCTGGAACGAGAATAAAAAAAATAAAAACAAACAAAACAAATTCGATTATTAACGTGGGTAACGTTCAACCTATGTTGTCGAAAGAGAGAGACTATACATGGAGTCCGTACATTGAAGCGAAGGAGAATATATATATTGCTGAAAATTCTAGATGGATGGGGCGAATTTTCAATTTATAGGAAGATAAGTCGATTAACGATGGCTTCTAAGTTCTTTGTCAACTATAGTGGGTTTGTCAAGAAGAAAGATATTATATGGAGCTGATGTTGCCTACTCACCAATCAAATTTAACTGGAAAAAAAAAAAATCTGAAAACACGGTCTAGACTTGATTCTAGGTAATTGACTCGTGGACCTATATAGCAGTATTCACCGAATCCAACTGTCTACTGTTAAGGGAAAGAAGATGAATTTGAGATTGAAGCAATATTCCATTTTCGCTCAATGTTGCTTTCTCTGCCTCTGTTGCTTCTTCTTCTTATCGTTTCAGGTTTCCAAAGCTCAAAATGCTACTACAGACCCATCTGAAGGTTTTCTCTCTCTCTCTCTCTCTCTCTCTCTCTCTGTGTACGTGCATGCATAATTAATTGAAGTGATAATACAAGCAGAACTAGTAAGGGTACGTACTGGTCGATCCATCTCTCCTTTAATCATTAGCAGTATGAACTATGAACTCTCTTTTCTTTTCTTTTCCTTACTGCTGCTAAATCTACTGTTGTTGTTGTTGTTGCTTTTTTTTTAAAAAAAAAAAAAAAAAAAGGTTACAGGTTTGGGTTTTTTTCAAAAAAAAATTGTGAGATAATTTTATTGTTTGATTCTGTTCATATTTTTGTCATTTAAGAAGGGTGGGTCATCTTTTAGTATTAAAGAATTACGAGATATTTTATCATAAAACTAAGAGATCAAGTTTAATCAATCAAATTTCAAAACAGTTCTCTCTCGGCTAGCTCAATGAAAAAACACTTCCCAGCTAAAACCTTTTCGTTCTCAGCCAATTAAGGAGAGCTCTACACACCATCCTCGTTCTTATAAAACTTGTTCCTGCCCTTTTTTTTTTTTTTTTTAGAAGGATCCGTATTTTTGTTTAAAAAATGTAAAATGACTAAATTATCCCCTAAAAATAACTAACTAAATAGATGCTCCATTCCATTTGAAATAGGATGCAGGTCTTTTTTTGTTTTTTCTTTCCCTTCTCTCTTCTAATTTTGATTCTATTTTGTTTGAGATTTAGATTTTGGATCTATCACAAATTCTCCACCCACATAAGTCACGTGCTCCTCCTCCATCATATTCAGCACCTGGCTCTCCTTCCACCAACATCATTTGGTATAGCGCATGTATGTCACACGCCAGCACGGTACTGCACGTAGGCTGCACACATCACCATCCTTTTTTGTTTCTCCGGATCTTTACCCTGTGCTCCTCTAGCTCACTTCCAATTGAGCTTCTTGTTGCAAAGTAGACTCAGGATTCAGATCTAGACCTCACAATACATTGACTTTGTTGTGACTTGTCTCACAGTCCAAGTTATGGACTCATTATCTATCTATAAATATATCTTTTATCATTAACAGCTCTTTCTGCAGCGGTATAAAGGTAAAATTCTTTCGAGTGCCCATCCATGATACTCACAAAGTCTCACATGGGCCGGGCCGCTATAGTTAGCTCATTAGGCAGTTTTCCCGCATCCTCCTTCAATTTTGAGGCTGTAGATCGAATGGACTGTTTCATGGATAGTGTTATTTTGTTGATCTTTAATTTAGTTTCTATAACTTTTTCTTTCTATTTTGTTATGCTATTGTAGTTTTTTTTATTCATCTAAAAAAAAAAAAAAAAATCAAATTTCACCATACTTTGAATTTATGATTGATTTCTATTAATTTAGATACGGTCATCTCTTAGTTTAAATCTACAATTGCTTCTTTTTACCGATAAAGTGTCAACTGCAACATAAAGATTAAAATAATTTAGAGAAGTATATTTTTGGTGGAGTATATATATATTTTTTAAAAAAAGGTTATATAGAATAAAGATTTTTATTTTGATAAACTTTTTTCCTTTTTTTTTTTTTTTTAATCTAATTGCCTATTTTTATAAACTTTAAAAGATGTAAAGTCCTACTTATAAAAAAAAAAATTAAAAATTAAGAATAAAAAGAGAAAAAAATGTAAGGGTGGCTCAGCAACCATCCCTCCTCCACTTGGATGGCCACATAGCCACTCTATTTTAAAAAAAAAATATTATTTAATCTTTAAAATAACAAGTTAGCTTTACTCCTACAAACTTATTTTGTCAAAATATTCTTACAATAAGGAGAGAAGACTGATTTTATAAAAAAGTGTTTTGTATTTTCAAATTTTTAGTAATATACTTGTCTTCAATAAAAAAAAATTTTAAAAAAAAAAACCCTTCTTTTCATTTCAAATTGGTCCTTCTTAATTAAGGGTGAATTGAACATGCCAACACAATTGAAAATACTGAAAAAATGATGGGAAAATGCAAAATAATATTTCTCACAAAATAATACTTGTCAAGATCGACCTTTATTTGGCTCCCGTTCCTCTAATTATTGACACCTATTAATGATCGACGGCCCCTCCTCATTCTTTTGAATATACATATTATATAGTCAATATATTTATTTATTTATAATTAAATACTTGTATATATATAATTAATTTGATCTCAATTAAAGTTAGACTTCGTCCCTTATTAATGTTGGACCCACCCGGATTAAGTTCGTCCCCACACCCATCACATGGGATAAGGATCCTAATCCAAGCGCATTGACATGGGACTCCTTTATTACATCAAAAGGGAATCTTCTCCGTGTAATAGTGGCTCTGTTCGGTAAAAATTCCTTTTTAACGCTTTATAAAATTTATAATGTATTTTTAGGTCAAAATGGTAGGTAACTCCAACGTTAGAAATAAATATTAAAATTATAAACAAGCTTATATATATACACTTTGATTCTAAGGTATTTGGAGCACTATAAGATTTGTTCTAATGTTTTTATCACATAGAAATTATTTGTATGACTTTGAAGAAAAAATGGTTATTTATTTATTTATTTTTTCTTTGAATGGTGGGAGCAGTTACTGCTTTGAACTCAATACTCCAACAATGGAATGCTCCGGCGGTAGCTTTATGGAACATAAGTGGAGAGCCATGTAGCGGATCTGCCATCAACGGCACGGAATTTGAAGACACCATGAACAACCCAGCAATCAAGTGCGACTGTAGTTATGATAATGCTACAGTGTGTCACATAAATAAATTGTACGTCTCTCTTTCTCTCTCACAACAATAGGTTACATTTTTTTTTTTTTTTTTCTGATTCCTGAGCATAGACAATAGAGGTTATTTATTTTGATCTTTTTTTTTTCTTGAATTTTCTAGTTACTAAAAGTATGCGGTTAAATTTTCCTAGAAATTTATTTATTTATTTCTTTGTTATTTTGCTTTTTCTAAAATTTATAATTCAAAGAACTTGTATGACTAATTCCTGTTATTCAATGAGTTGATTAATAAGTTTAAAAATAGTATTACTTGGTTTGAGATTTTCGATTAGTAATTGTAAGAAAACTTAATAAAAGGTACAGAATTATTACATTCTCAAATTAATAGATAAAAAATATGTAATAGTATGATTAATAAGAGATAGATATCAAATATTTTTTTTATGGTGTTTGTAGCAACCATTTAGAAGAAATCTTCGTCCCATCTTAATTGGTGTAGTAAGTTTATTGAATTAAGCTATTGTTTACATTCATTCATCATCTTTATGTCACATCGATTGATGTAAAATGTTTTAAGTAATTTTTATATTAACTATTTAAAATATGGGGTAATTTCACTTACCAATGAAGTTATGCGTATTTTTCAAACACCTTCAAAAGTTTAAAATCTTTCACTTTGATGTATCAAACTTTAATTTGCTTCCACTTTCCTCCTTCCGTTAGTGAAATCCTAATGGACCGGTGTTAAATTGCTAAAATACCCTTATTTTTTATTTTTTAAAAAAACTCTTAACGCATAGGTTTACCCCTAGATCATATATTGTGACCCATGGATCATATTATTATTATTTTTTATTTTATTATTTTTAAAAAGAAGACGACGGGTGGTGAGTCTGGTGACCCGCCGGTGGGTCACCAAGGTGACCCCCACTTTTTTATTTTATTATTATTATTATAATTTTTTTATTTATAAATAATGGAAAATTCATAATTTTTTTTTAAAAAAAAAAAATTAATAGTATAAAGGTCTTTTACTTATTTGACGGTTTGATTTAACTGCAATATTTTAACGAAAGAGGAAAAGTATAAGCAAATTAAAGTTGAATACACCAAAGTGAGAAACTTTAAACTTTGAAGAGTGTTTACAAAAGGCTCATAACTTCATGGGGTAAGTAAAATTATCCTTCAAATATATAAAAATAAATCACTTCAAACACGTCATTAGCTTGTCCATTCCAAGATATACAGCTCAGTTATATATGTTGTACACTCCACGGTTTGCATTACAGTATTTAGAAAATAAAATTTAAAATTTCTGCTTAGGTTGTAACTGTAAGAAATTTGGGAGAAAATTATATAAACATAAAAGAAATACTAACCTCTGGCCATTGTTGTTTAAGCACTTGAATTGAATACTCGTTGAACGTTTGTAGAATTCACAATCCCAGAACCCTCACTTTTGTTGGAGAGTGATAGATAAGGATTTTTGGCCTATTTGTTTTTCACGTTAAAAGTTGTGATCGATGGATATCACAAGCTTGTCTTTTATATAGGCCAAGACCCCTATCCATTTATCTTACGTTGCTTCCTTCCATCAAGGGAGACAACACTTGGTGAAAAATAAAACACCTTTTCACCTTTAGTAGTTAACTGTACATTAATTACCCAAAGTTTTTAGTTTAATAAAATTTATATTTAAATAAGATACTATATACATATAATATATGTGACATGTGGGCCAACTTAAGTCTCCTGATATAAGATTAATTCTAATATTCTCCCACTTGGCTCACATGACACATTTTAAAATCGTTTGGGTAACTAAAACTGTATATGGCCAAATTGAAAACTACTAAAGCTTTAGTTTTCGCTTTAAAGAGAGATACAATACACGAATCATGGCGGTTATGTTATTATATCAACATTTCCTTCCATGTATTACAATGTATGAATCTTTCAAAATAAAATCTGTATATGGTATAATTCTTTATGAATAACTTCCAATAAGTTATTCTGGGTCTAACTGTATTGGAGCAAATACTTTATGTACACAAAATAAACATTGTTTTGACAATGAACGAGTACTCTAAATAACAAGAATTTAATCAAGCATAAAATGAGCTCACTAATCCCATGCTCTCTACATGTTTCGAAAATGTCTTTATTGAGAGCCCTTTTGTCATGGGATCTGCAATCATAGAAGTTGTACTTGTATGCTCTATAGAGACTTCTTGTTCCTTAATTCTCTCTCTGACAGCAAGATACTTTATGTCAATATGTTTGGTTCTGCTCCCACTTTTGTTGTTCTTTGAAAAGAAAACTGCTGCCAAATTATCACAGTAAATTCGTAACGGCTTGGATATTGAATCTACAACTCGAAGCCCTGTGATAAAATTTCTTAACCATTTTGCCTGTGAAGTCGCTTCAAAGCATGCTATGAACTCTGCCTCCATAGTAGATGATGCAATTATCGTCTGTTTAGTGCTCTTCCATGAAATAGCACCTCCTGCCAACATAAAGACATATCCCGAAGTGGACTTTCTAGAGTCTTTACAACCCGCAAAGTCTGAGTCTGAATATCCAACCACTTCTAGATAATCTACATTCTTATAAGTCAGCATATGATTCTTGGTTCCTTGTAAATATCTCATAACTTTTTTAGCAGCCTTCCAGTGTTCCATTCCAGGATTACTTTGATATCTTCCTAACATTCCTACTGCATATGCAATGTCAGGTCTTAAACAAACCTGTGCATACATTAAACTGCCAACAGCAGATGCATAAGGAATGCTTTCCATTTCTTTCTTTTCCAAAACATTTTTCGGACATTGACTTAAATTGAATGTATCACCCTTCAATATGGGTGCCATATTGGGTGTACATTCATGCATTCTGAATTTTTCCAAAACTCTTTCAATATAGGCTTTATGAGACAGACCTAACATCTTTTGAGACCTGTCTCTATGAATCTCAATGCCTAAGACATAAGAGGCTTCACCTAAATCCTTCATTTCAAAGTTTTGGGAAAGAAATTGTTTAGTGTCATGCAATAGACCCAAATCATTAGTTGCAAGTAAGATATCATCAACATATAGGACTAAGAAAATAAATTTACTCCCACTAAATTTTTGGTATATGCAATTATCCACAATGTTCTCCGTAAATCCAAATGAAGTAATAACATTGTGAAATTTTAAATACCATTGACGGGATGCTTGTTTTAGTCCATATATAGATTTCTTTAACCTGCAGACTAATTGATCATCTTTATCAGAACAAAACCCTTCAGGTTGTTTCATGTACACCTCTTCTTCAAGACTCCCATTAAGGAAAGCCGTTTTCACATCCATTTGATGTAGCTCTAAATCAAAATGAGCTACTAATGCCATGATTATTCTAAAGGAATCCTTTTTAGAAACTGGAGAGAAAGTATCATGGTAATCAATACCTTCTCTTTGTGTGAATCCCTTAGCTACAAGTCTAGCCTTATATCGATCGATGTTACCATTTGAGTCTTTCTTGGTTTTATAAACCCATTTACAACCAATGGCTTTAACTCCTTTAGGTAACTCAACAATTTCCCAAACTTGATTTTTAGCCATAGATTCTATTTCTTCTATCATGGCATTATACCAAAAGTTTGAGTTTTCATCACTCATGGCATGTGAAAATGAAATAGGGTCATCCTTAGGTCCAACATCAAAGTCAGATTCTAATAGGTATACATAATAATCACCAGAAATGCTTGGCCTCCTTACTCTTGAGGATCTTCTTAATTCTACAGTCTCATCCACATTATGTAGATATTGATTTGCAGACTCCACATTGACATGTTCCTCCTGAGGTGGTGGTAGTTCTTGAATTGATTGTTCTTCAAGGATATCTGGTTGATTTTCCTGAAAAACAGTCAACTTATTTTGATTCACGAATGTTGTATCTGAATTCCGTGTTTCCTCCCACTCTATCTTTTGAGAAACATTACTCCCACTGATGTCAAGAGCCTCAATAAATTTTGCATTTCTAGCTTCAACAATTCTAGGCGTATGTGAGGGACAGTAAAATTTATAACCCTTAGAATTTTCTGCATAGCCAATGAAATATCCACTGACTGTTCTCGGATCCAATTTCTTTAATTGTGGATTGTAGACCCTAACCTCGACTAGGCAACCCCATATATGAAAATGTCTTAAACTAGGTTTCCATCCTTTCCATAACTCAAATGGTGTTTTGGGAACAACCTTAGATGGAACTCTATTTAAGATATATACAGAAGTTTTTAAGGCCTCACTCCACAAAAATAAAGGAAGATCACTATTGCTAAGCATACTTCTTACCATATCCATAAGGGTGCGGTTTCGCCTTTCAGCAACACCATTTTGGTAAGGTGAACCTGGCATTGTATATTGAGCAATAATCCCTTCTTCTTTGAGAAAATTGGCAAATGGACCCGGTCTTTGCCCTGACTCTGTGTATCTACCATAATATTCTCCACCCCTATCAGATCTTACAATCTTAATTTTCTTTTCTAATTGTCTCTCTACTTCCCTTTTATATGTTTTGAAAGCATCTAGTGCTTCAGACTTATTAAAAAGGAGGTAAAGATACATAAACCGTGAATAGTCATCAATAAATGAGATAAAATATCTCTGACCGTTCAAACATGGGGTACTAAATGGTCCACAGATGTCCGTGTGTATGATTCCAAGTATTTCTTCACTCCTCTTGGCACCTTTACTGGTCTTGTTGGTTTGCTTTCCTTTTATGCAATCCACACAAGTACCAAAATCTGAAAAATCTAGAGCCTTAAGGACTCCATCATTTATTAGTCTTTTGATTCTCTCTATGGAGATATGTCCCAATCTCCTATGCCATAACATAGAGGATGACTCATCAATAATGTTGCGTTTACTGCCAATATCATGCATAGTTAAGAGACTTTGTTCATAAATAGGATCTAAATTTAATTTATATAAACCATTGACTAAGATTCCTGAGCCAACATCTGTAGAGTTTTTAAACAAATAGACATTGGACCCAATAAAATTAAATTCAAACCCCAACTGTACTAGTTTAGATATAGAAATTAAATTTTTTGAAAATGAAGGAACATAAAAGGTGTTTGCAAGGTCTAAAATATATCCATTTTCTAAAACAAGTCTAAAGGTTCCTACAGCCTCGACATGCGAACGCATCCCATTTCCTGAATAGATGCCTTGTTCACTTCCCATCGGTTTCCTTAGGCTGAGAAATCCCTGCATGATATTGACAACGTGAATTGTAGTACCCGAATCAATCCACCATGTATTATGATGAGTATCTATGAAGTTAGATTCATAACACACTAGAGAATAGAGATTACCTTTTTTCTCGAGCCATTTTTTGTATTTTAGGCAATCCTTCTTTTTGTGCCCCTTTTTCTTACAGAAGAAACATGCATCTTTATTTCCATAAGGCTTGAATGATGCTTGCCCATCCTTCTTCCATTTAATTTCAGCACCTTTGCCCTTTTTCCCTTTGCCCTTTTTTTGAGTCACAAAATGTGCACTCTCCAAATTTTCATGTTTCAACCTCTCCTCTTCTTGTACACACATTGTTAGAAGTTCATTAATGGACCACTTTTCCTTATGTGTGTTGTAAGAAATCTTAAATGGTCCATATCCAACAGGGAGAGAATTGAGTATGAAATGGACAAGGAATGACTCTGAAATCTCAATTTCTAAGGACTTAAGTTGTGCAGCAATGTCCCTCATCTCCATTATGTGCTCACGCACACTCCTAGATTTGTCATGTTTCATAATTGACAACTTGTTCATTAGAGTGCTAGCTAATGCCTTATCAGAACTAACAAATTGTTCTTCAATGGCCTTTAAGTAGTCCTTTACCTTATCACATGGAGGAATTGAACCTCTAATGCTCTTACTAATATGTGACTTAATGAGCATTAGACTTAATCGGTTTGACCGCTCCCACTTTTCATATGTAGTTTTTTCTACTAACGAACTTGTTTCAGTGGGCACGGGTGGTTCATCCACACGTAATGCAAAGTCTAGGTCTGTGCACCCTAATGTCAAGAGAATTTTGTCTTTCCAGTCCGAAAAATTATCTCCATTTAAAAATGGAATATGAGAAGATTCATTATTTAAAACAGATGAAACAGTAGCTGCAATAACCAAGAATAGGCATTAACGCTTTGAAATAAACACAAACTATAGTATGAATCAACCAATGTCAAATTCATAAACAAATCAAAATCTCCCTGTGGGTAAAGATCGCATTATGCATAAGATTTGTTTGTATATCTTCATAATAAGACTAGTAAATTTTGTAAATGCTTAAGGAAAAATAGATCCTGCACCTGTGGGTATTAGGTATCCAATTTTTCTAATAACTTTTTTTTTTTTTTTTTTTTTTTTTTTTTACTGTCTTATTCTAATTAAGTCATATAACATGATCACTTCCCTGTAGGGCAAAGTAATTACTATGACAACTTAATTGCAATATGAAATGCCATTATAAAAATTTCACATCATTGTGTTTTAAGATGCTGTGGCTATTCTTAATGCACAATAAAAGGCACTTTCCATCATTAAATCTGTAATTTCATAATGGCATAACATTGTATATATAAATAAGTAAATGTATATCAAACCAAAACAACACATGCCTCGATGGTAAAGTTGGCTATGCCAAACAGAGTACTGTGGGGTTCGAATCCCACTGCTGGCAAATCCCAATTAGTTGAGGGAATTTTTTTTTTTTTTTTTTTAAGTGGCGCGTGTACTGGACGCGCCAAGTACGCGAGTGGGCTGCATTCGGGTAGGGAACTTCATCCCCTACCTTCAGCCGGGTCTGAAAAACGGATCTGGGTCGGGTCTTACCCTAAACGGGTCTAAAAACGGGTTTTCTCATTTTTCATCAAATTTTCGCACTGAAACCCGATTTTATAACATGGTTTTGGTTCGGAATCATCAAGACTACTAATTTATGGGTTTGGAAACATATGGGTATTCAAAAACAATGAAAAGAAATCATTGTTTTAAAGAAAAATGGAATGGCCGAAAATCTTAATCTTTGTTTTTTAATGATTCCAAAATTGTAAAAATAGAGTATTTTGCACAATAAAAAACAACAAGATTAATCTTCTAAAACCACTAAAGCATCATAAACATTAAATTTTAAAGATCGGCCAAACCATGAAACCATACCCATTATGAAACTTGAAACCCAAAACAAAAATCTCACAACAACCATATTCCTAATACAAACATTCAATCATTCTACTAAAATTCAACAAATTGATACTAAACAACATGGCACAGAAGTAGGCTCTGATACCACTAATGTAAGAAATTTGGGAGAAAATTATATAAACATAAAAGAAATACCACTAATGTAAGAAATTTGGGAGAAAATTATATAAACATAAAAGAAATACTAACCTCTGGCCATTGTTGTTTAAGCACTTGAATTGAATACTCGTTGAACGTTTGTAGAATTCACAATCCCAGAACCCTCACTTTTGTTGGAGAGTGATAGATAAGGATTTTTGGCCTATTTGTTTTTCACGTTAAAAGTTGTGATCGATGGATATCACAAGCTTGTCTTTTATATAGGCCAAGACCCCTATCCATTTATCTTACGTTGCTTCCTTCCATCAAGGGAGACAACACTTGGTGAAAAATAAAACACCTTTTCACCTTTAGTAGTTAACTGTACATTAATTACCCAAAGTTTTTAGTTTAATAAAATTTATATTTAAATAAGATACTATATACATATAATATATGTGACATGTGGGCCAACTTAAGTCTCCTGATATAAGATTAATTCTAATAGTAACCTGATTAAAAATTTGCTAGAAGTAATGAAGATAACTAATATTCACAAACCAGCTTTACGAAAAGCTCTTCTCTCGGCGGAACTACCCCCCTCAGATATCATTCAGGGAGGTGATGGGGAGAACTTCTGCTTCTTTTTTTTTTTCTTTGACATGGGGGAGAACTTCTGCTCTTCCGTCCTTTCCACCACCAAAAACTTAATACACTCCTCATCCTCCTAATCTCTTTTATGTTACTTCGAAGCTGCGGCTGTCAAGATTTGATTTTCTTTTCGGTCTTTTATTTTTATATTTTGGATTTTGTAATTTTATGTGTATTTATATCTATGATATTTGTTTGTATTTGTTCTTACTCCTCTATTTAAAAAAAAAAAAAAAAAAACTGATTAAAAATGGCTACCTCGATACTCTCAAAAAATAATCACCATCACATTTGTTTTTTTGTCCAAATCGCTAGCGAAATTGCTGCAACGTTAACCTTGTTACTTATATCACATATTTAATTATGGTTAATTACCTTTTTAATACTTATGTTTTCATGTTTTTATACATAGGTTTCAACTCGATTATAGATGGTACATAAATCATTAGTAAATACCAATTTAGTACTCATGTCACAATTCTGTTAACCAAACTAACGGATTGCTGCGGCTAATCTGGAGGTGGTTGAACCACTCCTAAGGCCCTTGAGGGTGGTTCGGCCACTCCCAATGGCCGCTTTGGGGTGGTTTCGGCCACCTCCTATGGCTAAAAA
Organism: Corylus avellana; assembly: GCF_965113065.1. Lineage (NCBI taxonomy): Eukaryota > Viridiplantae > Streptophyta > Magnoliopsida > Fagales > Betulaceae > Corylus > Corylus avellana. Next base: position 18,410,980 of record NC_142498.1, read on the forward strand.
AGAGTAGCCGAAACTACCCCTAAAGCCCTTAGGGGTGGCCGATTTACCCCTAAAGGCTATTGGGGTGGTCAAATCATAAGCAGACTAGCCGCAGGGGTGGCCAAAACCACCTATGGCAGTCCGTTAGTTACGGAATGATGATAGATGTACTAAATTGATATTTACCCATAAGTCAAGTACCATATGTGAGACGAATTAAAACTTAGGTGAAAAAAAAAAATTGCCTAAATACCTATATACTAAAAATGTAATTAACCATTTAAATTAACATGTCATACTCATCATTCCTCGCTTACAATTAGATTGATATTATATATCACACAAATATTTTATAAATATTAAATAAAGTTGACGTGACAATATCTAATAGCTAATTTGATTAATCATTTATATCATTGAACAAAAATAAAACTATATATAAAAAAACCAAAAGATTATTATTATTTTTTGTTTTTTAAATCTCCTATGTGAGGGGTGGATGCATTATATTTCAAGTTATATTTATTAAATTAGAAAGAAAATTTATTTTTATATTTTTTAATAATTACACACGTTTTCATTACAAAATTAAAAATAATAAAAATAAGTTATACTAGTCTATACAAGTCGATGGAAGCTTATACGAGTTTGGGTTGTTTATTAAATAAGACTAAGTTTTTGTTCAAATTCCGTTTGATTAGTTAATAAATTGAGCCCAAATCGAGTTAATCTAATTTGAGTCGTGTCCACTTCAAGCATGTCCGCATACGACTTTATTAATTTATTGCCCTAAATGACATCCCATAGGCAAAGTAAGACCAACATAATCTCCGGTTGAAATGAACTTTAAGAACATTCTTAGCAGACTCTTTATAAGAGTTCTCCCTATGTGTAGAGAATATGTTTAAAAATCACAAAAAAGTTCTACAGTAAATTCCCTATATGCTTCTTTAAACCATTAGATGCTACAGTAGCGATATGTTTCCTTATTAAATTAGAAAAAATATTCTCTCTGCTCACTCCTCTCATGTCCACGTCTCTCTCTCACCTCTCTCTCTCTCTCTCTCTCTCACCACCAAACAAGCAGCAAATGCATTCAAACTAATTAAAGAAACCCATAAACCCAGACCGATCAAACCAGAGATTTTAGACCGAATTAGAGATTTGTTTCAACTTTCAACTGATCAAACCAAAAAAAACCCAGAAATCTCATAAAGTTGTGCTTAAAAAATAGCGAAAATTGGAAATCCATAAATCAAATCAAAGACACAAGGCGTCAAGGCGTGTGCACGCCGATTGGGTCGTAGTTGGATGGGGTCGCGTTGTGCGAAGGGCTGGAGTCGCTGTCGATTAAGAACTCGGCGGACTTGGATGACATGCGGTTTATAGCGATCGGGAGGGAGTGTTGGAAATTGAAGAAATTTGAGGTGGTTGGGTGCAAGAGGATCACAGGGACGGGAGCGAGGACATTAGCTTCCTTGCTGGGGGGGAGAAGAAAAGGTAGAAATCACAGGAAGAAGAAATGGGTTGCTACATCGAAAAGAAAGAAGAAGAAAATACGAGGGAGAGAGAAAGTATAAATTAAAGGAATAAAATATAAAAAATAATATTTTAATGATATAGGGAAGCATTTAGGAAAATTATTGAGGAGCAAATTGACATAGGGATTAAAAAATAATTTGGATCCTTAAATTTAGGAAAAATATCAGGTTCTAAGAATATTCTCAGCAGCTTCTTCGTCATTTTTCTACATTTAAGGATCCAAACTATTTTTTGCTTTCCTATGTCAAAATACACCCTAATAGTTTTCCTTAATAATTCCCTGTATCATTAAAATATTTATTTATTTATTTTAATTATATTATATATATGAGAAGAGAGAAAATATATATTTTTTATTTTAATAATCATAAGGATTGTAATAGTAGAATCCAAGTTTTGGGGTTTTTTTTTTTTTTTTTTATATGTCCACACAAGGAAAGGGGAGGGGGGATTCGAACTAGTGACCTTCGCTTTATTAGGCGTGGTCACAGCCGATTGAGCTACCATTTGGAGACAAGTTTTGGGTTTTAATGTAGCAATCATAATGTTTGAAATTCATTTAAAGAGTTTACTATAGAATATTTTTGCGATTTTTTGGACATATTATCTAAATTTATAGAACAAACTCCCTATAAGGGTCTGCCGGGAATGCAGGGAGGGTAAAATTGTTGTTTTATATATATTTTTAGACAATTCTGCACTTCACATGGGTCTTCTCCCATCCATTTAAATCAGAGAGAATAAAGGATAAAAATTCCGCAAAGGGCCGGACCAAACCGGACTTAAAAATAAAAATAAAATTTTTTTCAAAATTAACTCTAATATTTTTATTGTTTACATCACATTAATAACTTTTTATTATTATTTAAATAAAAAAATAACTACAAAATAAATTTTTTTTCACTTTTTTATACAAAAACATTATTATTTTTTTATCTCATATCAATCAAATATACTATTTTTTTTTTTTTTTTTTTTTTTTTCATTGCCAAACACGGCCAAGAGGACGGGAGAGCTGGAGAGGAATCACACTCATTTTGAAAATTTGCTGTGTGGAAAACACGAGGAGAGCCGCCCTCGTAACTTTCGTAGTTGACCTCTCTGGGAAACCATCTTGAGCAACGAGCTTATGGAACCCCTCCAATCTTCTGCTCAGAAGTCGTTGGCTGAAACTCCTCTTAATCGACCATGGGCCATCTCTAACTTCCTTGAACGGCTCGCCTAGGCTATAAATGGACGATAATCCAGCGTTTACATAGAAAGCTTCCGCTAAAACAAAAGCACACGCCCATAGAAAAGGAAAAGATTTTGTCTATTTCTTTATGTCTTCAATGGCTCCAAAAACCCAGTGCTGCTCAGGATTGAACACACATTTGCAAACTAAGCACAGCGCGTCTTCTAAGTCTGCTTCCAAGTGCAGACCACAAAAGCAATCGAAGATTTTCTCAACCATTTTTCGCAGCCAATACAAATCGAAAGATGGATTTTCTTCGTTAAAGTGCAAACTAGAATCTGTTAGTGTGATAAATATATTTTGTGTGCCAATATTTTAGTTATTAGGTTGTATGGTAATTGAAAAATCACATTTACTTATTGCAGGCTAACTGTTTATTCATCTTTCCAGGAGAGTGTATGCTCTAAACAAGGTGGGAGCTTTTCCAGAAGAAATTGTGGCTTTGGGATATCTGACAATTTTGTATGGATTTTCTCAGTACCTTCTCTTGGCGTTTAATTCGTGAAAATGGACCTTCATCTTTCTACATTTTTGAATTAAAAAGAGACGTTATTTTTCATATCAGGATGTGCGTTTTTTATTCTTCGATGCAAGAATTAGGAGCTGGTGATTATTATTTTTTGTTTGGAATTTTGTAGGAAGATTGATCAAAATTACTTCACGGGTACCTTGCCAGCCTTTATTGGGAATTTATCCGAACTGAAGGAACTGTAAGTATAGGGAGAAACCGTTCATTTCTCATTGAAAGTTTTTTCCAAAAAATTTACCAATTTAGTTCATGAGTTACTGCGTAGTCACATAGCTACTTATCACATTACAATCTTCTTCTTATATCACTCTCATGATATTTTAGGAAAAAGGTTAAGCTTGCTGAATTTAAAATTGGCTTTTTTTTGTCGTTGGTAGGCTGCTGTTTCTTCAATGGCAGATTAAGACTTACACGCAAAAAGATAGGAGACAAAGGTAGGTTATAGAGGAAATGATCCAAATGCCAACATGTTAAAAAAAGAAAAAGTAGAAAAAAAAGAGGTACCTGAAATATTAACCTTAAGATATCAATGCAGCATCTCTGTGATACCTCAGATGGTATGGATTGTAAGAGTTGTGCGGGTATGTGATAAGTTCTACATCAGGCATATCTTAGGTCAATCGTAGTATGTGAAATATTAAAAAAAGCTCCAATAGTAATTTGTTCTTTTGGGGTATCACACAGGTTCAACCAAACATTCCTAGGTGGCCTTTGAGCCACCGCAGAGGCTGCAACCTGAACTTGACGCTGACCTCACCATCCTCCCTTGCGAAACCGGCTGTGACATTGAAAGGGAGCGACGCACACACATAGACACAATCTCAAAAACCCCATAAATCTCTTGCATTTTTTTGTTGAGTTGGAGCTCAAATGGCGCAAATCATGGGCATGTACATGATCGAAGCTTGCGGGGATAGTGTAGAGTAGGGGCTGTAAGGGCTCTCTCTCTCTCTCTCTGCTTTGGACCTTTTGGTTTCTAGAACTCTTTGCCTTTGAATGGCTTTCAGAGAATGGTGTTTGGGAGCTTGGATCCGGAGAGGAAGAGGCACAGGGGATTGAGGATTAAGCAGGCGGGGAGAAGGTCGTGTTGCGGGAGTTAGATAGAAGTAGCCCGAAAATGGTCGGTCTCTGCTGAGGGTAACTTTTTTTTGCTGTCTTTGTTTCTCTGGCTCGCTCTTCAGTGCTTTGCTCGCTTGTTTGAATCCAAACTTGTTCGTTAAAGTGGGTGATTAATGCAGCGTGACTTAGTAGGCTGCAACAATTAACAACATTGAAGAACGGATAGGTATTTCTAGATCTTGATTCTATCAAAGGATCCGATAAATCTTCTCTAAAACACTAGATACTCTCTAGGTTTTGAAGGAAAATCAAGAAGAAACTTAATTATGAGTAATTCTTATTAAACAAACTCACATATAATCAACAACTGCGTTTTTGGAGGCTATAAGCATGTATTTATAGGCCACCAAACCCTAAACCTAAAAATAATACGAAACTAACTCGGATTGCAGTTCTATGGAGCTCGTCTGAACGGAACTTAAGGTCGTCCGGACGGCCATACACATAAAACCTAAAACAGGAAGAAAGGTATGAAACTAACTCGGATTGCAATTCTACGGAGCTCGTCCAGACGGGACATAATGCCGTTCGGACTGTCAGGGGAATAAAGCAACAAATAACATAGGCGTTCGGACGGTCTCCGGACAAGGACTTCAGATGAGGCTCTCGGGTTTAGGCCCGTCCGGACGGGCTGCAGATGAGGCTTGCCGATCTACATCAGTGATTCTAAGCTCTGAGGCTATGAGGTTCTTGCTCAAAGAGGCACTCAAGATGCTGTGCAATCCGATTAAGTGGTCCTATGTTGTGTTTTGGAAATGGCTAGGTTGACCTGCCAATCGGCAGCCACCTTTTTATTTTTAATTTTTAATTTTTAATTTTAAATATAAAGAATTAATTTTTTTAGTTTTATATATTTATATTTTTTTTATTAAGAGTGACACGGGTTAGCATTTTATTGGCGCTAACGTGGCACTTAACGGAATCCGTCAAATGTTTTAACGGAATTTGACTCCGGGGACTAAATTGTTTTTTGGCATACCGCAGGGACGTCTGAGTTCATTTTAATATGACATGGAGCAATTTGTAATTTAAGCCAACCATTTTTAGACTAGTCCATCAACGAAGTTGGTTGTTGGATCAACTCGACAACGATTGAGTCAACTTGGTTCGTGTCAGATGGGTCCACGGGTGGCAGCTCATTTTGTCCGGTTTTTGTGATTGCTTGTGTGTTTTGGCTGGTAAGGGGGTGTTTCAGCCGGGTCACTTGAGTTTTCGGTCTATTTCAGCTAGTTCAGATTCTTTTTGAGTATTTTTTGGCCGATACATGCATAATTCAGCTGAGTTCTGTTGATTTCAGCAATTTCTAGGTTGTTTTTGCTTCGGTTTGGGCTGTGTCTTGTGATTTTTTTTTTCAGCTTATTTCAGCATGTCAGTGAGTTTGAGACTTGTTGGTGTGGTTATTTGACCTATTTTAGTACTGGTTGTGGGTGTCTTGCTCGTTGTTGTGGTTCTGTGGCCTCTTACAACATTGTCCGTGGACCTTTAAGCAAGTGATTGTGGTTTGTTGCTTGCAGTGTTCTAGTTTGAGTTTTTTAGGGTTAATTGTTGCTGTTCGTACACTTTGTGGTGGGTTAGATAGACATTATGGCCACTAAATCAGATTTGATTACTTCAGCTTCTCTAATTAATGCTCCTACGACGCCTGTGAAACTTAATGGAAAAAATTATACTTATTTGGCACGATATGTGGAGGTATTTCTGAGAGGTAAGGGCATGTATCATCATTTGACATCGGGAAAACCTTTGGACTCTAGTTCTACTAGCCTTTGGTTCCAGGAAGATAATCTAATTATCTCCCTTATGTTGAATAGTATCAAACCTCACATTGGATCTTCTTGTATTTATCTCCTAATTGCCTAGGATATTTGAGATCATCTCAAGCATATGTATTCTAGTATTGGGAATATCACTTGGATTTAGGAGGTGTGTAGACTATATTTTGCGCTTGAACATGGGTCTCAAAGTGTTGAAGAGTATTACAATCAGGTTGTAAGGAGCGCAATATGTATCAACCGCTATCTACTAACATGAAAGTTGTGGAGAAGCAACGTCAAGATGTGGATGTTGTTAAATTTCTCATTGGGTTGAAACTTGAGCATGAGTCAGTTTGTGCACATATTTTGAGTAGCTCAAATAGTCCTTCTCTTCCAACTGCTTTCGTCTATTGCTCTTCGGAAAGGTAAACGTTCTTGTACTACGCAACATCCTAGAAGCCAGTTTGTATCCACTAGTTCGTCATCTCCTTCAATTTCTTACTTTATTTTCCATCTTTCTAGTGTTCATATCCTAGAGACAGTGCAAGATGCTTTATCTGACTTGGGTTGGAGGCGAGCTATGGAAGTGGAAATAGAAGCCCTGCACCAAAATAGCTTGTTTCGTTACCTCTTGGTAAACGGACGGTTGGTTGCAAATGGGTATACGCAATTAAGTTTAACCTAGATGGATCTGTTGAATGTTTGCTTGCTTGGTTTCTAAGGGTTATACCCAGACGTATAGTATTGTTTATGATCAAACGTTCTCTCCAGTAGCCAACATTTCTTTGGTTTGTGTACTCATTTCTCTGGCTGCTAATCTAGATTGTCCTCATTTCAACTGGATGTTAAAAATGCTTTTTTTGCTTGGGGACTACACGGGGAAGTTTATATGGAGCAACCACTTGGGTTTGTTGCTTAGGAGGAGTATTAAGGTCGTGTCTGTAAGTTGAAAAAAGCTTTGTATGGTCTTAAGCAATCACCAAAGGAGTGGTTTGGAAAATTCTCTGAGGCAATATTAGAATTTGGTCTCCAGAAATGTAAGACAAATCATTCAGTATTTCACTTGCATGAAGGCATTGATCGATTGAAGCAGTTTTTGCAGCAAAGGTTTCATTCAATGGATTTGGGCGAACTTCGATATTTTCTGGAAATTGAAGTTGCTAGATCTTGAACATTCATTAATTTATCTTAAAGAAAGTATTTACTTGATTTATTAAGAGAGACGAGTCTTTTGGGCTCTCGTCTTGTTGAGATGCCAATGGATCCTAATCAGAAACTAAAGAAGGATGAATGAGAGTTTTTTGAGGATCCTGGCAGGTATTGTGTATGGTCTTTTAGTTGGAAATTTAAATTATCTTTATTATTATCAGGCCAGATGTTTCATATGCAATTACTGTTAGTCATTTTTTGGAGGCTCCTTGGTTTTACATTGGGAAGTAGTCACCGATATTTGAAGAGAGCTCCTGGTCTTGGGATACTGTATAGAAGGAATGGACATCTTAGGTTAGAAGGTTTTATTGACACAGATTGGACAGGTTCTCCTTCAGATAGATGATTCACTTCATGATATTGTACATTCGCAAGAGGCAATCTGGTAACTTGGAAGAGTGAGACAAATAGTGGTGGCATGATCTAGTACAAAAGTAGAGTACAGGACAATGACTTATACTACTAGTGAATTGATATGGTTACAACATTTTCTCTAGGAGATTGGATTTTCAGCTCCTACTCATATTCCATTATTTTGTGATAACCAGTAGCGTTACATATTGCGTTAAACTAGTTTTCCATGAAAGAACCAAGAACAAAGGTTGGTTATCATTTCATTCGAAACAAGGTACATTAATGGAGATATTTCTACACTATTCGTGAAGTCAGGAGACCAATTGGCTGACATGCTTACAAATCTTTGTGTCGTAATTGGTTAGAGTTTATTTGTTCTAAGATGGGTTTATATGATATATATGCTCTAACTTGAAGAGTTGTTGGGATTTTGTTATAGGGATATTTTAGTCAGTTTAGTTTACATGGGATTTTGGTCAGCTTGGTATATTATTCAACATATATAATAAAATGTGAGGTAGGTTACGTATGTTTTGCTAGCCTCCTCCTCTTTTCCATATTTTCTCATGCAAACCGCTTGACAGTCTCCAAGTTTGTTTGAATTCCGACTCCTGTCATTGCTTTTTATTTCTATTTTTTTCCGGTATATTAGGGTTGTACCCCTTTATGCTTTATTAATGATAATGAAATTATTTATCAATTTTTTTTTTTCCTGTTTTGTTGTTTATACATGTGGCATTATTTTTTATTTTTTCTATTTTTTCTATTCGTTCAGGTCAATTGCCCATAATGCATTCCAGGGCCCTAAGGAGCTAGGAAACCTTAAGGAGTTAACACTGCTGTAAGACTTCAAATCATTCTCTATAACAAAATATAATTTAATTAAAAGCATGAAGCATCAATAGCAATCTTTTTTTGTAGACAATAACTTGCAACCTGTAAATTAAGACCATGCCTTTCAGATCAAACTATGTCACAGATACATCATATTGTGTTGGGTGTGTGTATTCAAATACATCATATTGTTTGAGAATCACTGGCTTTCTGAACTAATGGCAAAGTAGATAAGAGAATATACAAGAGTAGCCACTTAACTAGTAGGGGCAAAAAGAATAAGAAAATCATGGTAACTAATTATTACAGGAGAAATATAAGCAGCTGTCTAGAGATATAAAGTATTTAAAAATGAGGACTTAATCTCCTCCAAAGTCTTCTCGTAGTCTTCAAAACTTCTATCATTCATTTCATTCCATAGACACCACTAAAGGAACAAAGGCACCATCTTTCACATCATAGCACTCCAAGTGCTGCCAACAGTCCACTAACAAGCGTACAAATCAAATACTTGTCTAGGCATAACCCAAGACAACTCAAATCGACTGAGGAAAACATTCGAAATAGCACAAGTAACCTCACAATGTAGAAGAAAATGGCCCGCAGACCCCCCACCCCTTTTGCACATACAACACCTATCAACCACAATGACGTGCCGTTTTCAGAGATTGTCCATGATAAGGATATTTTTCAGGGCTGCCGACCACACAAAAAATGCCACCCTCAATGGAACCTTAGTCTGCCAAACATTTTTTCAAGGAAAAAACACAATCGTAACAACCCATGACCCTGTAGAAAGATTTAACAATTAACACCAAACAAACCCTTTTTGGAAGGGACCCACCATAGCTTGTCCTCCCCTTCGTGTCTCACTCTCGCTAATTACTACATCTTGAAGAATGAGGCAAAGGCTTCTACCTCCCAATCATGAGTCACCTAGTAAAGCTCAAGTTCCACTAAATGGAACCTCTAGAAACTTCCGCAAGAGTCGTGACAAAAGCATCATTTATGCGAGCAATACCAAATAAAATAGGAAAGGCTTCCTTAAGGGCCGTATCCCTACACCAAAAATCATGCAAGAATCTAACCTAGGATCCATCTCCCACCTCAAATCTAGTATGACTACAAAACTTCCCCGAACCCCTCGTAATATTCTTCCATAAACCCACCCTATATGCTCTAATGGGCTCACTAGAACACCACCCTACCCATGAGCTTCCGTATTTAGAGTCCACCTCCACTCTCCATGAAGCCTTTCTCTCAAGCCCATAATGTTAAAGCCATTTACCTAATAGAGCATGATTGAGCTTCAACAAGTTCTTAATCCCCAACCCTCCCTTAGAGATTTGCGTACAAACCTTGGGCCAACTCACCAAGTGATATTTGAACTCTTCACCTAACCCACGCAATAAGAAATCACGTTGGTGTTTCTCAATACAGTTTGCAACACTTGTAGGGAGAGGAAAGAGGGACATGAAGTACGTAGGTAAGTTAGATAGAGTGCCCTTGATAAAGGTAATTCTACCACCCTTAGGCAAATACAACATTTTCCAACTAGCTAACCGACGTTCTATCTTCTCAATAATATAGTCCCATATATGCTTGGCCTTATAGGAAGCCCCCAATGGAAGATCAATATACTTAAAGGGCAGGGACGCAACCCCTCAACCTAGAATCCTAGCCAACCCAACTGTATTATCAATAGGAGCCAATTCCGACTTGGCTACGTTCGTCTTCAAACTTGATACATTTTCAAATAATAAGAATAAACTTCGTAAATTGCGTATATGATTTGGGTCAGCCCGATGGAAAAGGAAAGGTATCATCAACAAACAGAAGATAGGAGATATTAGTCCCTGTCCCCACAGAGAAGTCAGACAACAAACCTCCACTTACTGTAGTTGAAATCATCCTACCCAATGCCTCCATCACTATGACAAACAACAAATGAGACAAAGGATCCCCTTACATAAAGCTACGAGAGATGCTAAAGAAGCTTGTGGGTGAGCCATTCACCAAAACCAAGAACGCACCGAGGAGATATGATACAATGAGCTATCCATGGGCACATTTTCCTCCCAAACCCGCATCTTCTCAGCATGCACAGTAGGAAATCCCAATTAACATGATCATAAAGCTTTTTCTATGTCCATTTTGCAAATGATCCCCGGTTCTCCAGATCTCAATTGCTATCAAGGTATTCATTGGCAATAAGAATAGGATTTAGAATATGCTTACCTCGGATGAATGCATTATGTGACTTAGAAATAATCTTCTCCAACACCATCTTAAGCTAGTTCACAAGAGTCTTAGCAATCATCTTGTAGATGCCACCCACTAGACTGATTGGGCAAAAATCCCTGGGATCAACAACCTTAGCAATCATCTTGCGAGGAACGTAGCAATAAGGCTCTCTCAAACTTACCACTAGCATGGAACTCACGAAAGACCTTCATGATGTCCTCTTTCAAAACAACCCAACAAGCTTGGGTGAACGCCATAGAGTAGCCATCAAGACCCGACGTGTTATCACCATTCATTGCTTTTACAACCTCCCACACCTCCTTTTCCTCAAAATATCTCTCTAACCAACTAGCCGCAACCTCATCAATAGAATCAAAGGAAATACTGTCCACCACAGGACTCCAACTCAACCGTTCGGTAAACAACTTTTAATAAAACTGGACAACGTGCTCGTTGATCTCTGATCGGTTGGTAGAAATAGTACCATCAATCAACAAAGAGTCAATGGTGTTCCTTCTTCTGTTAGAGCTAGGCAGAAATTGTTAGCAATTTAGAGAGCTCCGAAAGAATATGGCGTTGCTTATGTTATAAGTCCAACCTTTCATGGATTTAGCTTGGAGAAAACTATTCATTCATACTTATCAAAAAAAAAAAAAAAAACTATTCACTTATGGTCCAACACTTCAGCAGGCAGTTGGTTGTGGGCATGATTTCTGAACTCATGCTAGCTATACTTATCTATATAATTTGGAGAGGGAAACTCTAGAACCTTTCACAATAGTGTTAGAAATGCTTGTAATATGTCAGGGATAGAAGGCTTACCGTTTAATGTCTCAAGCTTATATAAGAAATAAATCGATGGTGTTAGAGATCATAAGGTATTTCGAACAAGGTTTTTAGGCCTGGGTAGTATTCTTTATATGTTTGTCTCATTCTCAGCTTGGGAGTTTCTGTGATGCTTAGTCTGAGATATGCCACTGTGCTTTTGCATAGCTCTGGTTTTTTCCTTAATATAATCACTTATTGATAATAATAAAAAGTCTATTTGAACTGAATTTTAGCCATGTTTGAGTAGAGACTGCAAATATGTTGTAGATAATGTGAATTATAATAATGTTCTGATTTAAGATAATTTTTCAATCAGAAATATGATCACTTTTTGTTCATTGTCCTCTTAAGCATGAGCGACATGCGGTACATATTGGTAATGAAATCGTGATGCTGCAGCTTGGTGACAATATTACAACCAGATTTTGTTAATAGGATTCCTACTGCTAGAATGGAGTTTGCTTCGGAGAGAAAGGTCTCGGTCATGTGAATTAGACTCATTTACCAAATGATTAAAAAAAAAAAAACAAGTTTGACAAAATTGCCTCTGCTACCCTTAATGTGGATAAACTACTTGATGGCCCTCTTGAATCGTTCCATGATGAATTTTTTGTTGTTGCTTCTATTCCTGAAAGGAAAGTTCACTTTTGCTATTTTGCTTGCTAAGTAATTATTAATTAATACCATTTCCCATTTGACATACCCGACTAGGACTCTATTAGGTTTATCCAAAAGATCTAGTTGAATCAAATTTGTTGAGGGGGTTAATGGACAAGTTAATGAAATATTAGAAGCAATGCATTTAAAACCATGAGGATGCTTGAGCCGTTTAACCTACACAATTTTTTATTTTTTTTATTTTTTTCTCTTTCTTGGTCAGTTCAATACATTAGACTAAAACAAATTTATGCTGATACAGATAATCTTCACTGATTACAGTGATGACTACCAACAAACCTCAAACTATAAAATGTTAAAGAATTGAATTATCTCATGAAAAGAAATTTAATGCTGTGCATTCTATAGTAAAACTTAGAAACGTTGTCCAGAGTATGGTGTGTATTAAATGTATTTTTTAGATTTTCATTTTTCCATGTTACCATTGAGAAATATCTTAATTATTAGAACCTTCCTAATGGTAGAAAAAGCTGATTTAATACCTTAGAAATGAATTATAAGAATTCGCTTCCTTTCACTTTTTTTTGGCAAGTACAAAGTCAAGTTAAAACTATTAACTATACATTAAACCAATAATGATTTTTCATTCCAAAAACTCGTGGGATGTGTATTATGCAGGTCTATTGGTAATAACAATTTCTCTGGAACACTCCCTCGAGAACTTGGTAACTTGGTCAAACTAGAGCAGCTGTAAGTTCCAATTTTTCTTTTTGTGTTTTATTCGAGTATAAGCATGTCTATACATGTGTCAACATTTCAAACGATGCATCTGTATAGATCATTTGAAAGATATTTTGGTTTATGAATATAACAGTTATGCAGACAGTTCTGGAGTGGGTGGTGAAATTCCTTCAACATTTGCTAACCTTCAAAAAATGCGAATCCTGTAAGCAAGACAGTGTTTCTACTCCCCCTCTATACGTTTTAATCTGCCCTCCCTTTTCTTTTTTTCCCCCCCCTTCTCCCTATTGGGGCTTGGCTTACTATTAGTGAGCTTCTCCAATTTCAGTTGGGCATCAGACACTCCTTTCACTGGAAACATACCTGAGTTTATTGGGAACTGGACAGGACTTACGCAATTGTAAGCTATGCTATATATATATATATATATACATACATAATTTCCATCTTCAAATGCGTTTTGTTGATAATAAGGCATATTTTATTGTATTTCTATCTAGATTTTATCGCATTTTATTAAGGCAAAGGCAAACTACTGTGTCTGCGATGGATATTGGTCTTCTTAATAAGTCAGCCAATTGTTTTTGTAGGAGATTTCAAGGGAACTCCTTTGAAGGTCCAATACCATCCAGTTTTTCTATGTTGACTTCATTGAATTCTCTGTGAGTAAATATTTGTAATGGATTAAATCTCTCTCTCTCTCCCCCCCCCCCCCCCCCCCCCCCCCCCCCCCCCCCACACACACACACACACACAAAAAAGAAGATTGTAAGAAATATTTATTTCAGTCATGTTTGGCTATAATCGTCCAGACAGATCAGTGATTTATACAATGGGAGCTCTTCCCTTGATTTCATTGGGCGCATGAAGAACTTAACAGACTTGTAAGTTAGCATAATACGAACACAATAAATGTACCTTTTTTTTTGGTCTAGTTTCTTGTTTAATCTTATTGTATTAACCACTAAAGTACTCTATTTTCTTTTTTCACTTCAAAGATATTTGAGAAATGCTCTGATCGCTGGAAATATTCCTTCTGATATTGGAGAATACCAAAGTTTACAAAAATTGTAAGTTATAATTCTGTCTGAAATGTCAATTTTGTAATTGGAATTATCTTTCATTTATTTGGTTCTTTCAAATGCAGGGATTTGAGTTTCAACAAGTTAACCGGCCAAATACCTAGTGATTTGTTCAATATGAGTTCTCTTAGAGACCTGTAAAAATCTTACTCTCTGTTTCCTGCTCCCTTGCTTTAAAATCTTCACTCATCCACTTTCTTTTTTTTTTGTTGTTCACTCGTCCACTTATAAGAATTTGATTTTTTGGTCTGACTCTTTTTTCCACTTCATATTGTTTTGCTTTCGTTTCCTTTTTCTTTTTTTCCGTTTTCTGTTTTGATGTAATATTATGGTCAGGTTTCTTGGAAACAATAGTCTTTCTGGAACGCTTCCTAGCCAAAAAAGAGATACGCTTCAGAATATGTGAGTCTTAATGCCTTGGAGTATTCTATATTTAATCTATTAGCACTCTCTCACCCAGTAATATTACTGCATATTGTGTTATAATTTTCTTTTAGGTGGCTACAAGAAAAGGCAAGCTTAAAATTGTCACATCCTAATCCCGAAATGGGCTTGTCAAAATTTCACCCATTAGAAACCTTTCCGCAATATATTTCAATATTAGTTTATTTCATTTAGGTAATTTACTATTTACCCTATACAAAGTCTTTTCAAAATTTTTGTTAGAGCTCTATAAACATTTGCAAGACTATCAGGCTATCAAAATCATATATCTTCAAATAAAATGTACAAGAAATGTCAACATAATTCCAACGACTAAAATCGTCTCCAATATTTGTCAGCCCTAAAGCAAATCTTGGTTCAAGACACCTAGAGTAGTCTACAACTTCAAAAATCTAATGCCAATAGAAACAAACAACTAAATAACAAAATAGCCAAATAAACTTCCAAACATGATAAAAATTATAGTTCACAAAGCACAGATAGCTGACCCACATGGACTATCTCTCATATTAATTTATTTATTATCCATCCACAAGTTAGGCTGCCACCAACAATAAGTCTCAACTCAAGGGGTCATCGTCTAATTGGAAAAAATCTTAATAATAATCATGAGTGAGCCAAAGCCATGTTGTTGGCTTAGATAATAGGGTTAAGAAAAATGCAACTATCATAATAAGAAATACTATAGAACATGTGAGGAAGTTTGAGTAAAGAGGTTTAATTTTGCTTCTCTATTAAACGTTTTTCTCCGCGCGAATAACAGCTTCCCAATGTGAAACCCTAGGAACCTCCAAGAACTGATTAACAACACTAACTGCATATGAAATGTCTGGCCTAGTAATAGTAAGGTAATTCAACTTTTCAACTAAACGACGATACCTACCATGATCTTCAAATAATTCCCCTTCATGCTTTACTAATTTCTGATTAGGATCTATTGGAATGCCAACTGGATGAGCACCCAGAAGACTTGTCTCTTCTAACGAATCAAGTACATATTTTCTTTGAGATAGATTGATACCTGTTCGAGATCTAGCAACTTCAATCCCCAAAAAATATCTTAGTTTTCCCAAATCTTTTGAATGAAACTTATGTTGTAAAAATAGTTTCAATCGAGCAATGTCTCCTGAATCATCACTGGTAATCACAATGTCATCCACATATACCACAAGGAGAATGTAGCATGCACCGGTATGCAAGTGAAATACTGAATGATTTGTTTGACGTCACTGAAGACCAAACTCCATATCCGTAGCAGTGAACTTTCCAAACCATGCCCGTGGTGATTGCTTGAGACCATACAAAGCCTTTTTTAACTTATAGACACAACCCTAATACTCTTCCTATGCAACAAACCTAGGTGGTTGCTCCATTTAAACTTTCTCATGTAAATGCCCATGTAAAAAGACATTTTTGACATCCAATTGAAATAAGGGCCAATTAAGATTAGCAGCCTAAGAAATAAAAATACGAACAGAAGAAATTTTGGCAACCGAAGAAAACGTCTCATCATAATCAATACCATATGTCTCTGTAAAACCCTTAGCAACCAAACAAGCTTTTAACTGTTCAACTGAACCATTAGGTTAAACTTAACCCTATATACCCATTTGCAACCAACAGTCTTTTTAGTAGGTGGTAATGGAACAAGCTCGCACGAACCATTTTGATGCAAGGCCTTCATTTCCAATTCCATAGCTTGCCTCCAGTTAGAGTCAAATAAGGCATCATGCACTGTCTTTGGGGTGGAAACAGTAGAAAGATGGGAAATAAAGCAAGAGTGGGAAGGAGATAAAGAACTAGTGGATACAAACTGACTAATAGGATGTTGAGTAGGCAAGAACATGTACCTTTCCGTAGGGCAATGGGCAAGGTCTCGGATGCATGTGACATCGGATTTGAAGACCGGAAGGATGATGGTGGAGGTGCAAGAGCTGATGGGCATGGTTGACGCGTATAAACCTGGGTGGGAGCAAGGGAGCGTGGAGGCAACTAGACTGGAGGAAGAGAGATAGACTCAGAGAGATATGGAGCAAGCGGCAAAATAGACATGACATCGAGCTCAAGGGTAGATTCTCCCAAAGATGCCTCAATAGGAAAATAGGGATTTGACTCAACAAATGTGACATCGGCGCTAGAAAAGTAGAGGCGAAGAACAGGACTATAACAACGATATCCCTTATGAGTTGTGGAATAACCAAGGAAGACACATTTAGTAGAACGAGGGTCAAGTGTATCATAACCAGGACCCAAATTATGAACATAGCAAACACACCCAAAAACCTTAAGTGGCAAGGCAAACGGGGGTGAAGAAGGATATAAGAGAGAATGAGAAGGATAAGAGACACATTTAGTCCCATCCGCAATTTGAATATCCTCAAAATATGTTGATTGTCTTGGGCATGACTACAGTTTTTGCAGTATGAACCATGATGATAAGGTTGCTTTACCCAATGATTTGACAAAAAGAAAAGTCTGTCCAGAAACCATGTGGCATGTTTTAATTGCCTGCAACATGACACTAATAAGCATTCTAGGTGCCAATATAAATTCATCTCTTGTTAAATTTATTTATAAAGACCAATTGGATGTATATCTACTTAGAAAAATGCAAGCCAGTAGGACCTCGTCCATGTGATAGAATGAAATCGATCTACTTGCTTTCTAAATTCTTTCTCATTATGAATTTTTGGTGCATTATATGCCTACTTACTACCACTAACATGCTTTTGCATGCAGAGATTTATCTTACAATGAACTATCAGGAAGTTTTCCGACATGGATAACCACCTCAAATTTACAACTGTATGTCTTTTAAATTCTTATACATCTCTCCTCATCTTTTTCTAGCTTTTACATTTTGGTTTAAAACATCATGCACTTAGGTTCTCATATAGAACTTCTTTTCTAGCTTGTTTTAATCTATCTTGAAAGAATGTAATTCAAGAGTCAACTAAAGAATTTACACTAACCAATTGTGTATGTATTGTGTAATTATCTTTATCATTCCTACTTATCATATGTTTTACAAGTAATTATGTCAAACATCCTTATTTGTCTTGTACGCTTGCATTCCTTCTGGTGACTAAATCTCTCTCTCTCTCTCTCTCGATTGGGTGCTACCCAAAGAAAAAAGCATATACGGATTTTTAAGAAACCTAAAAGTACTTTTCCTTTGTACTATGATGGGGCCTTTCAATAACGGAGCCTAGCTTATGTGTAATTTCATATGTTATATAGGTTTATAGTTGTCAAAATTTAATGCTATAGGCATGTTTAGAAAAATTAAACCGTAAGTTTCTTTTTTCTAAAAAAAAATCACTAATCGATTGCTTTTTATCTTAACTAGAAGAAAAGAAAAACTAATGTTTTTCTTCGATTGAGACTCACATAATGACTAATATTTTTATTTGGCATCTCCAAATTGTTAGGGATAGTGCCTAAAAACAAATTTGTATGACATTTTCAATTCATAAATTGGAAATTATGAGAATTACTTGAGAATTTGGAAATTGCATATTAATTTGATGAATGTGGGTTACGCTATATGTGATTTAGGTGTATTAATGAGATTAGTAACAAGTGTTGTGCAAATTGGATTTGGAGAAGGCTTATGATCATGTAAAGTGTGAGTTCTTGCTTTATTTGTTGAACATATGTGGATTTGGGGAGAAATGGAGGGATTTGATAGCACATTGTATTACTACGGTGTGGTTTTCCATTCTTGTTAATGTTTCACCATTTAGCTTTTTTCTAGCTCTTGTGGATTGCGACAGGGGATCTTGGATCCATTATCGCCGCTATTGTTTGTGGTGTTGTAAAGGCATTTAGTAGGAGGATGGTTGCTACTGTGGATAAGGGACTTTTGTCTGGATTTTGAGTGTGGTCGAAGAACGATGAAGAGTTGTTAGTGTCTCATTTACAGTTTGCAGATGATACTTTGATTTTTTGTGATGCAAATTGCAAAAAACTACAACATTTGCTGTGTATTTTCTTACATTTTGAAGCTATTTCGGGATTGAAGATTAATTTAGCAAAATTAGATGGGTTGGCCCATAGTCTTGGTTGTAGAGTATTTTCGTTGCCGATGAAGTATTTGGGTTTGTCATTGGATGCTCCTTATAGGGCTATATCTATTTGGAATGACATTATTGAAAAAATGGAAGGCCGGTTGGCGGGATGGAAAAAACTTTATTTATCTATTGGTGGTAGATTGACTTTGATCAAGAGTACACTATCCAATTTACCTACTTATTTCTCTTTTCCCTATTCTAGTGGGAGTGACTAATAGGCTTGAAAAACTTTAGAGGGATTTTAGGGTGGAATTGGGCATGATTTTAAATTTCATTTAGTGAATTGGTCAAGAATTTGTACTCTGATGAACTCAGGTTGTTTGGGAGTTTGAAATCTAATTCAATTTAATCGAGCTCTTCTGGGAAAATGGTTATGGTGGTATGCTATGGAGAGAGTAACATTATGGAGATTGGTGATAGAGACCAAATATGATAGTCTACGTGGAGTTTGGTGCTCGAAGGAGGTAATGGGGTCATTTGGGGTGGGAGTATGAAAATTTATAAGAGGGGGGTGGGAAATGTTTTCAAAATTTGTTTCATATAAGGTAGGTGATGGCTCAAATGTCAGTTTTTAACATGATATGTGGTGTGGGGATAGTCCATTGAACATATTCCACGTGGCACGGATGTGTGGGTGGTGGATAACATGCAGTTTTGAGATGGGAATATTCACTGGAATGTAATTTTTACTAGATCGGTGCAAAGTAGGGTTGTTCAATAACATGCAGTTTTGAGATGGGAGTATTCCAGTAATTTTTACTGGAATATTCAATAATATGCCTACTTTTGCTATTGGAAACCTCCTTGTAAATCTGTCCAAAGTAGGGTTCAGTTGAATACAGATCTTTGAAGCTATCGAATCCAACAACCTGAACCTACATAGTTGATAACAAAAGAGACCTACTTAAAGCATCAACCACCTTGTTTTGTGCGCCTGATTTATGCTTTAATATAAAACAGAATTGTTGCAAATAAGCTGCCCATTTCCCATGCCTACGATTCAAATGTTACTACCCATTCAGATACTTTATAGCCTCATGATCTAAATATAAAATGAAATTCTGCTGATATAAGTACTCTCTCCTATGGTAGATAGCACGCACAGCTACATAGAGCTCCACATCATAAGTTGAAAATCGCAGCCTTGAACCACTTAGCTTCTCACTAAAGAATGCCACTGGCTTCCCTTCTTGACTAAGGACTCCTCCAATACCATGCTTTGAAGCATTGCTATGTAATTCAAAAACTTTAAGAAAGTTTGGTAGACAAAGAACCGGTGCGTCTGCCAACTTTCTTCAGCTTCATCAATCCACTTAAATGTCCCCTTCTTCATGCAATAAGTAATAGGTGCAACTAAAGAGCTAAAGTCCCTGTTAGAAGAGTTATTAGGGTTTGTGAGTGAGTCATTAGGGTTTAGGGATATTTTGGTCATTGTAATATTTTAACCCTATATAATAATATGTGTGGTAGGATACTATAGAATAAGTTGAATAGCCTCCACCTTTTGTGTCTAAACTGTTCATACAAACTATAATATGGTATCAAAGACTTAGGGTTTAAATCCTTGGCCCTTTGTTTGTTTTTTTAATTTCCGCTCTTTTTCTTTTGGTTGAATTTCTCGTGTTGTTGTTAGTGAGTCTCCTTTTGGTGGCAGCACCGCCCATGTGGGCATAGTGCCCACGCTGGCCGTGCCTTGATGAAGTCTTAGAGTTGTTCTTGGAAACCGAGAGAAAAGAAAAGAAAAAACGATTTTGTTTGTTTTTGGTGTTCTGTGATGGTGGCCGACGTGGTGGTTGGTCGGCATATTCTATGGTGGTTGCTGGTGTGTGTTGTGGTGGTGGCTGACATGTTTAATAGTTACTGCCTTGTGGTCGTCGCTTGGGTCTGTAGCCGTGGTTGGTATCGCCGGTGAGGTCTGTCGGACGCCGGCGTGTTTCAGCGTGTTTCCGGCAAGCCTCCAATAGGTCTTCGGCGAAGTTTCTTGTGTGGTTTAGCTTTTGGTTTTGGTATTGCCGGCGTGGTCTGCCTGTCGCTGGCGTGTTATGTTTGTCTTCAGCTAAGTTCCAGCGATCTCCGGCGATGCTCTGGTGACTCTCCAGCGATCCTCCGGTGAGCCTCCAATGAAGGTTTTTGTTTGGTTTTGCTTCTGTTTTTGGTATTTTTGGCGTGGTCTGCCTGTCTTTGGCAATGGTTTTTTTTTTTTTTAAAAAAAAAAAAAATTAATTTTTTTCAGCAGTAGTAGTTCCGGCGAGACTCGTTGGTTGATCACGTGAAATGTGATCGTTGTTAGTTGTCGAGATCCGACTGGCCTTGGTGTTTTGCTGTGATTCCGACCGGTTGTTGTTGTCCAGCGAGATTCTACCGGCCTTGGTGTTTTGCGGTGAGATCTGATCAACCGTCGGTGTTTTGTGTCGAGATCCGACCGACCTTGGTGTTTTGCAGTGGTTTCCAACCGGTTGTTGTTGTCTGGCGAGATTCTACCGGCCTTGGTGTTTTGCGGCGAGCTCCGATCGGCCTTGATGTTTTGCAATAGGTTCCGACTAGTCCTTGTTGTTTTTCGACTAGATCCTATCGGCCTTGGTGTAGATCCGACCGCCTGTTGCAGTTTCCGATGAGTTTTTGACCGAAGTTGAAGTTTGTTAGCATATTTTCTTATTATTTTTAATTTTATTAGTCTTTGTAATGTGTGCTTCAAGCTATTCCAGCTTGAGAGGGAGTTTTAGAGTATGTTTTTCTATTTGTTTTTCGTTTGCTTGTTTCTTCCAAGCTGGACTTATATGATATATATGCTTCAGCTCGAGGGGGAGTGTTAGAAGAGTTATAAGGGTTTGTGAGTGAGTCATTAGGGTTTGGGGATATTTTGGTCATTGTAATATTTTAACCCTATATAATAATATGTGTGGTAGGCTACTAAAGAATAAGTTGAATAGCCTCCACCTTTTGTGTCTAAACCGTTCATACAAACTATAACAGTCCCGAATGAAACGCCGATAGAAAGAAGCTGAACCATAAAAACTGCGTACCTGATGAATGTTTGTAGAAGTTGGCCAATCTAGAATAGCCTGCACCTTTGATTGATCCACCCGAATTCCTTGAGAAGAGACTTTATACCCCAATAACAAAACTTGCTGTCTTAAAGCTGCATTTCTTCAAATTAATAAACAGTTTCTATTCTCCCAAAGTAGTCAAAACAGCTTGTAAATGTTGCTGGTGCTGCTCAATTGAATGACTGTACAGAAGTATATCATCAAAGTACAGCACCACAAATTTGCGTATATAAGGTTTCGAAACATGATTTATCGCCCAGTGCTTTGCGCATTTGACAACCCAAATGGCATAATAGCCACTCATATAATCCCTCACATGTTTTGAAAGTTGTCTTCCATTCATCACCCGGTCGAATCCTTATTTGGTGATAACTGCTCGTACAATCGATCTTGGAGAAAATTTTAGCACCAAAAAGTTGGCCCAACATGTCATCCAAATGAGGAATGGGAAATCTATATTTGACAGTGATCTTATTGATAGTTCTACTGTCAATGCACATTCTTCAACTTCTGTCACTTTTAGGAACTACTAATGCTGGTATAGCACAAGGACGCATACTTTCACACACATAACCCATCTCCAACAACTCCATCACTTACCTATTGAGCTTGTCATGCTCTTTAGGACCTAACCTATAATGGGCTTTATTAGACAAGCTGGCTCTTGACACTAAATCAGTATGGTACTGAATAGCCCTCATGGGAGGGATCCCAGGAGGCAAGTTTTGTGGTAAAACATCAAAAAATGCCTCTTGTTAGAATATATTACGATATATGATTTTATTGTCATTGATTGTAAACTCTTCAACTCCCTATAAATAGGGACCCTTTGTATTGTAAAATCATCAAGTGAAATAAGAGCAAATGTAACCTTAGGGCTTTATCTGTGGACATAGGTCATAGACCGAACCACGTAAAAATCATGTCTCTATTTTATTTTGTTTCCGCTCTTATTTTATTTTTTCATTTGATTGTTACTTTCTTCATGGTATCAGAGCCTTAGGGTTTAGATCTTTGGCCCTTTTTTTGTATTCTTAGTTTCCGCTCTTTTTCTTTTGGTTGAATCTCTCGTCCTATTATTGGTGAGTTTCCCTCTGATGGCAGGGCTATTCGTTGTGTGATCTCCAATGAGAGAAAAAAAAAAAGTTTGCCACATTTTCACGGTGGTAGATTGGGTTGTCATTGAAAAGTTGCTTTGTGTTTGTTGTGTGATATCCGGTAGTCTCTATGGTGGTCAGCTACGTCAAAGGTGGCTGGAATGTTGGTTTGTGGTCATTGGTTGGGTCTATGGCTACCATATTTTGTTGTCTTCGAAGGTTTTTGTGGTGCTTGGTGGCTTTGCAGGCAAAATCTGGTAATTGCAGTGGTTTTCGTGGCTACTCTGGTGGTTGGCGTGGTCTTTCCGGTGGATTTTGAGTTCTGTAGAGACTTCTGTGGTGTTCTAAGGTGTTTCCACCAAGTTCTGTTGGTCTCCGGTACGTTTCCGGGGAGTTCTGGTCATCTCCGGCATGGTTCCGACAAGTTGGTTGGAGAAGCAAATCTCTGTTTGGTTGCTACTGGTAGGAAGTTTGTTATTGAGATCCAACCGACCTTGCTGTTTTGTGGTGAGATCCAATCTCCTCTTGGTGTTTTGCGGCGAGATCTGACTGGCCTTGGTGTTTTGCGGTGGGTTATGACTGGTCCTTGTTGTTTTCTAGCGAGATCCTTATCAACCATGATGTTTTTTTGGGAGATTCGACCGCTCGTTGCAGTTTTCGGCAAGTTTTCGACTGGTGTTGAAGATTTTAGCAAATTTGCGTGTTATTTTTATTTTTATCAGTCTTTGTATTGTGTGCTCCAAGCTATTCCAGCTTGAGAGGGAGTGTGAGAGTATGTTTTTTAGGTGTTTTTCGTTTGTTTGTTTCTTCCAAGCTGGATTTATATGATATATATGCTCCATCTTGAGGGGGAGTATTAGAAGAGTTATTAGGGTTTATGAGTCATTAGGGTTTAGGGGTATTTAGGTCATTGTGATATTTCTCTAACCCTCTATAATAAGATGTGTGGTAGGCTGCATAACGAGGAGAGAGTAACGTGCCTCAATTTTTGTGTCTAAACTGTTTATGCAAACTACAATAAGTTCAATACATTTCAAATCTACTAATATATTGACTACAAGTCTCTACTTCAATGACAAAGACGAGCCGTTCAATCATATAGTTGTTAATGTATTATATAGCCTTATCAAAATGGTCAATTTTATTATTGATGTTGAAGCCAGTGAAAAATAAAGAAAAAGATAAAGGGAGCTGCACACAGAATTTACTTGGTTTAGCATTGTGCTTACATCCACTGGACGGGAGCAAGCAGCTTTTTCATTATATTATATAGATAAAAAAAATAGGGTTACAACATATACATACGGTTACCAATTAAAACCCTAACCCGGTATATTTAAATTTCCCATATACCCTTACCATGCTATAAGTTCCATTTAACCTAGGAAATAATGTAACACTCGTTGTGAATATGAGTCACTATCTTTAACAATTGACTATGAACACAATTTTACAAGGAATTTGCAATTTAGATCTTCTATGTGTGAGTCACATTCAATGCACCTTAATCATGTACAATATAACTTGAGGGTAGCAATTCATCTCATGAATTATAACTGCTTAAAAAAAAAAATTTCATACTCTCTAAATAAAATGGTTTTACTGAAATAATGTCAAATTTAAGATTGGTTTTTAGAGTACTAATTCTAAGAAATGCACCCTAATCAACTTATTGCTCCTTGCATCTTTAAGAATTATTCTTAGACATTGATCTGTTATCCTTTCATGGAATTGTGCAGGAATTTAGTGGCCAACAATTTTACTTTTGATAGCTCAAACAGAAGGTTAGTAATTGTGTTATGGTATCTCTTATCCATTCTTAACAAAACCGTTACTAACTATATGAGTGACGATCCCGAAGTGCGGTAGTGTGGAAGATGATTCCTTTATATCTTATGTGGTGCTTATGGAGGGAAAGAAATGTCAGATGCTTTGAAGATTCCACTAGGACCTTTTTTTTTTTTTTTGATAAGTAATAATGATATAAAAAAGCGCAGAGGGGCGCAACCCACATACACGGGAAGTATAAAAAGAGAGCGCCTAAGAGGGAGAGAAATGAAATAGAAAGTCAGAGAAACTAATCACTAAAGGAGCTAGCCAAGCGGCCGTCCAAGAGTAAAGAGTAAAGAAGAGAAGATGAGTCAATCCACTTTTATCTAAGCGGCTGTCCAAGAGTAAAGAAGTAAAGATTCCACTAGGACTTTAGAGGAACTTATCCACTTTTTCTTCTTTACTCTTTTCACTTGGACAGCCGCTTGGTTAGTTCTGTTAGTGATAAGTTTATCTGATTTTCTCTTTCTCTTCTCTTCTTCTATCTAGGTGCTCTCTTTTTATACTCCCCGTGTAATTGGGTTGCGCCCCTTTGTGCTTTTGATTTATACACATTACTTATAAAAAAAAACTATATGAATGATTATTTACCCCCCAAAAAAACAATAGGATTGAGAAGGGAACCTGTTTTCGGGTGTTTTCTCAAAACAAAACAATATTAAGATTTTTAGAAGTTTAGGTTTAGGTTATACCTGGTGTGTCATAACACATTTCTGCACTGATTTCAAAAACATTTTTTTTGTGCTTTCATCTATCCTGAATGGGACAGAAGGAAACAGAAAACATCACAATGATGTTCTTTGATATAGGCTGTCTTTAAGAATATTAATTTTGAAAACATGCATTGTCACACATTTCTGCACTTATTTCTGGTTTTGTGAATCTAAGTATAAAAACTACTTTTAAGAACAGAAGCTACACAAAGTAACTGCAATTTTTACTTCTGGTGAGATTCCTTAAAATAAAATTAAAAAAAAAAAAAAAAAAAAAAAAAAAAAAAGAAAAAGAAAAGAGAATTGGCATTTCAGTCTTAGATTGAGCGCATTTATAATTCTCTGTGCTTGCAGTAATTTTCAAGGATTGGATTGTCTACAGAGGAACTTTCCGTGCAATAGGAATTCTCCACTCTGTAAGTTGTTTTGTTCTAAAGTTAATTTTTAGATTGGGTCATTTAACAAATACCAACTCGTGATGTCTGCTATAATTTTCTTTCCCATTTTTTGGATTATTATATACACTAGTTTATAACCCGCACTATACTCGGGTTTTTCTCATTAAAATTTATTCAAAAAGTCTTTAAAAGATTATCTGTAACCAATTTTCTTTTCTTCACTCAATTAACTAATTGACTATTAAAAGTGAAAATTTTCATAACATCATTTTGAACCATTTTTCTTTACTTAACACCATAAACCCCCATATCAAATAAGTTTAGAAATTCATAAAGTTTAATCCTTATAAATTGAAACACGTTAAATATTTGTTCCCATAGATGTAGTTCAAAACGAAAGGACCTATAAAGGAAAAAATTATCAAAATGAAAACCTGGATTAATCAATAATAGAAAATGAACAAAGTCACAAAACCCAACCAACCACAATCTATCATATCCCAACAATAATACCACTTTTCCTCCATTGAAAAATACTTTTCTTTTGAATATTAATACTAATATGGTAAACCTTTGTCTTTCACCAATTTCTTCTCATCAACTAATTTTTTAAGAAATAGTTCTATTAGACCGACAAAAATAGAAGTGTGCTAAAAAAAATGAGAATGTTGATACCTGATCCAGTTAGCTTACTCATTTTATTAACAAAAGAAAGAAGGTATTTTCATGTTTTAAAAAGAAAGAGAGAAAAACATGGTAGGAATATTGGAGCACCCAAAAACAAAGACATGAATAGAAAAATATGGCATGAACTGTTAGAAAATGACTAAACTACTTCTTCTACTAACATTCTGTTACCTCGAAACCATACACTTTGGCTATATAACCATTCAGGACAACTTTTCAACAATACTCGATATAAAATTCCAATTTTAACAATCTTATAAGTATCTAAATGAGTGTTGCAAATATTCCTAACTATCAAAAGAACATAGTATCACTCAACAAAGACTTCTACTGGAAAGCCTTTGTTTTTTAGCAGTTAAACTTTCTCATTGACAAAGTTAAAAAAAAAAAAAAATGGTGCTCACAAGCATGAGAATGTTGATATCCAATTCCAGTTAGCTTTCTTGGTAAACAAAAGAATGTTGGTAGTGGGAAAAAGTTTCTTTTATGTTATATATGTGAAGGATGGTTGGAAAAATAAATAAATAAATAACTCAATGAACAATAGCGTAAACTAAAAAAATCATCATACCTCGTATCAAAATAAATGATAAGAAACTCTCTCTCACTATCATTTCCCTAAATATAGAGTAAAATTTAAAAAGAAAAAATAATCAATTTGAATAAAAAATATTATATAAATTAGAATAGAAAATAAGGACAAAAAATGGAAGCATAAGAACAAAACCACATAAAATAAAGATAAAAAAAACAGAAAATGAAAAATACTACTATAATGGAAAATAACTATCTTTTTCTATACACTTTTCGCAGTTTCAACGAAACCTTGAAAGCCAATGTCACCCATCGAGTAAACACGTAAACAATGTGCATTACACAAAAAAAAAAAAAAAAAACAAACAAACAAACAAACTACTCAATCAACAACAATGGAAACTAAAAAAAAAAAAAAAACAATTTGAATTAAACAGTAATATATAAATTAGAACAAAAAATAATTAAAGACAAAAAACGAAAACAAAAGAACAGAACCATAGGAAATAAGGACAAAAAACAGAAAAATGAAAAATTCTAATATAATAGAAAAAATATATCTTTTTTCTCTATACTTTTCCCGGTTCTAATACAATTCAAAAAGTATAGGAAGAAGTCTTGTCAAATAGAGATTTCTCTTTCGACCATCCTTTGTATATATAATGTAAAAGAAACAATTCTAGGCCATTCTAAGAAGAAACTCAGCTACATATATATATGATATGATATGATGATAATATATTCACTATGAGCACCTAGACGCAAGTAGGGCATGCTTTATAACACAACATAGACAAAGAAAAACGTTTATATTAGAAATCGATTGTGGTGGCTCTCATCACTTTTTCATATGATTGATTTGTAGGATTAAGAAGTTCCTTTTATTTATTGGATGAATAGGATTAAGAAGTTTCAGTCTTTCTATTACACATTTTTGTTAGACCAGAATTTGACATTTTTGATTTCTCAGAGTGTCAGTCCACCTTGGTTTACCTATGTATAGATAAACACAAATGCTTTCATATTGAATCTTACAGACGCGAACTTCTCAATCAAATGCGGTGGCCCAATGAAGAGATCTGCCGATGGCATAGTGTATGAGGCAGAAAACACATCTCTTGGTGCAGCATCATTCAATGTCACCAGTTTAAACAAATGGGCAGTGAGTAATGTGGGGTTGTTTTTTAACGGCGAAAGTCCATCATATGTGAGAAATTCCTTGGCACAAGTAACTGGGACGAACACCCCGGAGCTTTTCCAGACATCGAGAATATCACCTGGATCACTTAGATACTATGGCCTGGGTCTTGAGAATGGAAATTACACTGTAAACATGCTATTTGCAGAAACAGTCTTTAAAGATCGAAGCACACAAACTTGGGAGAGTCTAGGAAGGCGTGTATTTGATATCTATATTCAGGTAAGAACAGTATAAACGAAACTCTAAACTATTCAATATTGAAGTAGAAACTCTAAAATATTTCTTCAAATAAAAGTTTCTGCAAATTATTCTTAGAATAGAATATACCAATTATGCTCCTCTCTGCTGGTTCTATAGGGGAGTCTTCAACAAAAGGACTTGGACATATCAAAGGAGGCAGGTGGTGTTGGGAAAGCAATCACAAAGGTTTTCAATGCTACTGTGTCTGAGAACTACCTCGAAATTCATTTGTTTTGGGCTGGTAAGGGGACCTGCTGCACGCCAAAGCAAGGTGACTATGGGCCAATGATTTCAGCCCTCCATGTTGTTTCAGGTAATGTACATGATAGTTGCAGATCTTTATGTATCAGATGGTATAATTTACTTATTTACTGTCAACTGCTACTGCTCATCAACTAACTTTTATTGCTCAGATTTCCAGCCAACTGTTAGTGGGATTCCACCAAGTACACCAAAAGGGAAGAGCAGGACAGGATTGATTATTGGCATTGCAGTCCCTGTGGGAGTTGTGAGCTTGATACTGATATTTGCAATTTGTTTTCAGAAAAGAAAATCAGGCAGCAGTGATGAGGAAGGTAAGAGCATAGTAGTTTCTTTCACAGAAAGCCTAGGAACATCTAGCTTCCCATGTCATTTCTCAGTGTACTGGGCGCATTCTTTGTAATATGGGGGAGGAAAATCTTGACCATTTGTTCTTCTTGTACCCTGTTCCCTGGTAAAATTTGGTACTTTGTGATAAGTGCAACCTCCTTTGGTTTATTAGAAGCTAGGAAGAAACTACCCAGTGGATGGTTAGAAGTTTCAAGAGAATTTGTTAGAATATTAATTAAATGATTAAATTCACTCATTCCTATCAACTTAAGTCGTTAGGATAATTGGTGATTTAATATGATATCAGAGCAAATGTTCTAATTTAGAATCTTGTCTTCGTCATTCACTTCCCATTTCAATTAAATATTATACTTGTTCAGTCTCACTTATTAAGGGGAGATTGAACCCACATGTGAGTTAAAGTGTTTAAATATTAATTAAATTATTAAATCCACCCCTTCTTATGAGTTTAAGCTTTTAAGATAATTGGTAATTTAACAAAATTATCTTCTATGCCTTGTTGCCAAGTTGATATTTTTGGCTGCTGTGGACGCAATATGGAGTGAGAGAAACAACAGAATCTTATGTTTTTTTTTTTATAAGTAAATATGTAAAAAAAAATAAAAATTGGGAGTACTAATATGAAACTCAGTCCCTTAGATGTTCTTAAAACACCAGAATCTTATGTGGAAACTAGAAATGTAGTCAATGTGCTCTCGAACATCCTTTTCTGGGTTAGATCGAGGATAAATTCTTTGTTTGGGATCCAGCCTTCCCTTTCTTATAGACAGCTGATTGGTTCGGGGTTTTTGTGAGAATGTTATTAGTTGATGCTTGTGCTTGGCTGATTGTTTTCTTAGAGTGGTAGTTTTCCTTTGTGCTGTTTGACCCTTGTAGTTTCTTTGGCTGGTTGAGTTGTCGCCCCACCAAGTGAGAGTTCAGGTTAGGGCTTAGGGGCTTCATGTGTGGCTGTGCTGTTTCTGTTTTCTCTTTAATTTTCTTTTAATAAGTCTTGTAATAAGATTTATTCATCCTAAAAAATAACACTTTAATGTACATGATCTATGTACCAATCATTGATGAACCACATATATGCCTTAAAATCCTCATGATTGCTACAAGTATCATTTTATGTACTTTATTCTAGAACGTATATCCTTGCTTGACTTTGCAGAGCTTCTTGGCATTGGCCCTAGACCAAATACTTTTAGTTATGCTGAGTTGAGATCTGCCACAGAAGACTTTATTTCTTCAAACAAGCTAGGAGAAGGGGGGTTTGGACCTGTTTACAAGGTGAACTTCATCTTACTACATAATCACATTATACATGATGACATAACATTTCAAAAATAAAAATAGGTGATTCCAACATTTAGATCTCACCCAAGAGGGCTTCTGTCTTATGTTTCTTAATTGTGCTATGCTATAGGGTACGCTTTCTGATGGGAGGGTAGTGGCTGTGAAGCAACTTTCAGTAGCATCTCACCAAGGGAAGAGTCAATTTATAACCGAGATTGCTACCATATCTGCAGTACAACATCGCAATCTTGTGACTCTGTATGGATGCTGCATCGAAGGAGATAGACGTCTCCTGGTTTATGAATATCTTGAGAACAAAAGCCTTGATCAAGCACTCTTTGGTATAATTCTAAATAACCATGTCATACATAATAACCAGAGGAACAGAATTCTTTTTGCTTATTAAAGTATCGCATATTACTAACATTTTTAGCGTACAATTGTTTCTTAAGAGAAAAGAAAAAAGGAAATAACAGAGGATTTTACTTATATTGCGCAGTTAAATTTCAAAAATTCTCTTCTCGTAGTTTGTTTGTAAGAAAAGACGACAGAAGTTCATGTTATCAGATCTTGTCACAAATTATTCAATGTTATGACCCATCGTTGCAATAGTACCTTTGCATTAAGTCCTATTTGTGATGCATAAACCTCATAACTAGCGGGGGCCATAGGGAAGAAGCCATTGACATACCAAACTTTATACCGTTTGATTCATTTCATTCAGGTTAGGTTTTGGGTTTATTTCAAGAGGATGTTGTAGAGTTCCTTACTAGACCTTTAGAGAGACAATGAGTTGTCTAGGTTTTTACTGCTAGGGTTTGAACTTCTTGAGAGCCATGTTGTGGTATCCATAATCCATAATGGATTTTTATACCTTTGTCAAAAGTCCAACTAATTGGTTTATATACCAATTTTTGTGCAATTTTTTTGTAAATGAAATGGATCTCAAGTGCTTATTAATCAATAATAATATGCTGCAGAATTGAACAAGATTGACCATTACAGGTATAACATGCACTTAAATAGTTGTGAATGAGAATTGCAAATCCATTGTGCTATTAATATTTGTAGTTACAACAATCAACTGCATAAAGTACATAATGTAAAGGGCATCACACATCTGAAACATGGGGGTTTTGTTTACATGAAAAACACAACTAGGGAAAAACCATGAGACCTAGTCCAACTCAAAACGATATCACTTCTTAAAGAAACGTTAGAAAACTATGGATGCTATTGAATAGTTTTGTAAAAATCAATTCTTTTTAAATAAAAACTAACACCATTCGTAGCCAACTCACAATGCTTTAACCCTAGGTCTTGAGTGGTCCAATATGCCCTCCTAAGGTTGAATTCTGGAGTTTCTAAGTCACTGTTGTAAGTTGTTTGAGATCAATTCAAGTATGCCGATGTCTTCATGAACTTGCGCAAAAGTTCTTCAATGGAGTATTACATGAATCCCTTGACTTTAGACTTAAACCTATTTTTTACCAGTGTTTTGTCAAAAGTATATACTAATATGATGTTGAGACTTAACACTTTGTATGAGGATGCAGGTCAATGTCTGAATCATTTATATCTAATCCGTTTCTTTGTTGATTGTCTGATTATAGTTTTATGGATTTCTATATATCTACCATTCAAAGCCTACATCTTGGGGTTATTCACAACTTCTAAAAGTATCCCAAGTTCTTTTGTAGGATCTGGAGAATTTGCACATGATTTGTAGTTCAACTCTCAAATGATAATAATCCTCTGTTTTAGTGATTTAGTGTTTACAAGATGCCATTATTAACAATGTTTTTTACACCCCAAGTTATTCTTGGCTAGAAATGATTGACCACATTGCAACTATTTAATTTTTATCAGATGAGAGCCACTATTTGTGCAGGAAACAATAGCTTGCATCTTGATTGGCCAACCCGATTTAGCATATGCTTAGGAACTGCAAGAGGGCTAGCTTATCTTCATGAGGAGTCAAGGCCGAGAATTGTACATCGAGATGTCAAAGCTAGTAATATTTTAATTGATGCAGAACTGTGCCCGAAAATTTCAGATTTTGGATTGGCAAAGCTATACGATGATAAGAAAACACACATCAGCACTCGAGTAGCTGGGACCATGTAAGCTAGCTCTTTCAACCATTTTCTTGAACTATTCTTCTTAATGTTTTTATTTAGATCGTATTGTTTGGTGACGAAGAATGAAATTATCACTATTTTTCATTTCTTTTTCTACTTCTTTGAAGTGCAGGATAACCCCAAGGGGTTGGGAGTCCTTTTTCTACTAATTGGGGCCTTCCCTTTCACCACCACGTTGGGATGGTCCACATAGGTCCTTGAACTTTCATCTCTTTCGCAATCTTTTCTCCCCCCTCCCCCCCAAAAAAAAAAAGTTCAAAAACTCTCAATTTAGTGTATTGAAATTTAAAAAATTTGCAATCTCACGCCTCTCGTTAGGTTTTGGGATTAAATTAGATGGTCAATGGGTGAAATTACCATTATACCCCTTAAACTTTATGAAATTACAAAATTATCCTTAAATTACTTTTTTTTTTAAGAAAATTGAAAAAAAGTTGGGGAGAATACAGGGGTGTTTAGGATTTTCTCACCCCTTCATTAGGATTTAATAGAAAATTTTAACAGAGGGGTGAAATTTCAAATTTTTTAAAGTTTGATACATTAAATTGAGAGTTTTTAAACTTAGGAGGGGAGATTGCAGAAGCGATGAAAGTTCAAGAGAATTAAGTGAACTTCCCCTTTATTTTTGTAGCTGTCTAGTCACCTGATACTTTGAAGTTAACAAAAATAGCTACATTTTTTGGAAACAGATACCTGATCGCGTTGGATTCGTAAGTAAAAATAGGATGGGTTTTAGAGGTATATCATTGGTCCTATTAATGAATTATTTTCCAAAACTGTCCACAGCAATCTGACTGATGTAGTACAGCACTAGTTATTTATATGCTTCCTACGAATTGACATATATGGTTATGGTGGGCAAAATCTTTGGGAAAATTGTGGCTTTAAAGTTCAATGAAGGGAGCAGTGAATATAGGGTCTGTAACTTTAAAAGGGCTTGATAATATTGAATCTTGATTGCTATTCAGTGCTAAAATTTGAGCCTGCAGGAATTGTATTGTTTAGCAGGTTATTTCTAGGGTTTTAGGATAGCTTGGTTTGGATCTATTGTGGGAAAAGGTTGGGAATGGTTTGTATATTGGTTTATGGTTATTTTATGGTGTCACAAGAGAGGAATGGTTTGTGCTTTGAAATAAGCAAGAAAGAGAATAGCAATGCTACTCCGTGGAGCTGTTTTGGGACTGCTAACTTAAAAATCCGAGGATACATAAATAAACTAAACCAACAACTGAGGCCCCAAATCAAAATGTGCCTGCATAGTGTGTTTGACTCATGCTTTTCAATATTTTGATTTTGATCTTTAAGCTTGATCTTTCGAGAGCCTCTTTTTCTATGCTTCACTGTGAGATTGAGGAGATATTATCCAAAATTTCTTCACTCGGCATTTCTTTTAATTGATGTTATTCTTGTAGTGGCTATCTAGCACCAGAGTATGCAATGCGTGGGCACTTAACAGAAAAGGCAGATGTTTTCAGTTTTGGTGTTGTTGCTTTAGAGATCCTGAGTGGGAGGCCAAACTCAGACAATAGCTTGGATACCGAAAAGATTTTTCTGCTAGAATGGGTATAGAATATGAGTATCTCTCTATCAAATTACTACTTAATCAAAACTTGTTTTTCTTGTGTTAAAATCTCTATTATATATGTTTCTCAGGCATGGACTCTACGTGAAAATAACCAAGCTTTGGGACTAGTGGATCCCAGATTACTGGAGTTTGATGAAAATGAAGCCACTCGATTGATAGGAGTGGGTCTTTTGTGCACTCAAGCATCACCAATGATGCGCCCACCCATGTCACGTGTCGTAGCCATGCTTGCCGGAGATATTGAAGTGGGCACCGTTACATCAAAGCCAAGTTATATAACAGAATGGAATTACAAAGATATAACAAGCAACTTTTTGAGTGAAGAAGATATTCCGTTAGCCACTCCTCGTGGTAGCAGCCAGCCAAAAATCCAAGATGGCCACGCAACTAGCGTAAGGCCAAGGAATGATCCAATGCCCTCACCTACTAATGTCACTGAATCAATGATCAGTGATATTATTGGAGAAGGAAGGTGAACAGTATCTTGTCCTTGCTTTATAATCGTGTCACTCACAGGGGTTATCCACTTTGCCTTAGCATGGAGGAGTACTTCTGCATCTGTTTATGCATACTGGTTGCCTTATAAGTTTCTGCATATGTTTAAAGAGTGCAATCCATATAAGCAGCTTCCCAAACCACTACTGGAGTTTATGCATATCTTGATTTTATACAGAAATTTGTATGGAAAATATATGTTACATTATTAATAAGGTAACTTTTCATGTTTATTCTACAAAAGTTAAATGTACTTTAGAAATCCTTTATTTCTCCGTTAAATTTTATGGAAAGCTAGTTGTAAATGCTCAGAACACAACAACTTGCCTCCCAAAGGCAAGAAGCTGGTTGTTTTCTTCACGAACTCTTGAGAATTTAGTTAAGGCAAGAAGCTGGCTGTTTTCTTCGCGAACTCTAGAGAATATAGTTAATAATTCTTGGGAGGTGATAATGGGAAAGGCCCGCCAGGGTCCTCTTCTCCTCCGTTTTTTATTTTTATTTTTTACTACCAAAAACAAAATAATAACAATTCTTTGTTTATTACTATTTTTATTTGTTGGCGTCCATAACATTTTCCTTCTATCACTTGATCTCACTCTCTTGAGTTGCATTATAGGGGAAATGTTAGGTGCTTTCTTGGTGCTCACCTAGTTTTCGGTAGATATTATTTTATATAAAAAAAAAAGCAAAAAAGAAAGTGATCTTTATTTTTTTCACTTGGTTTTTAGAAAACAATATATCCACCTAGGACCAAGAGAATAACAGAATAACACCATAAGAATACCAGATGAATACCTAGCATTTCCCTTTTTTCTTTAGTGAGAGAAATTGCTTTCCACCTCAACTTTGCAGAACAATAAATTAACTTGCAATAGAGTTTTTAAAGTTACTATAGGTAAGGGTGTAGATGCGGATACGGATGCGGTTATTTGCAATATTCTCAATCGCATTTGCAAAATGTGGATATCACTTTTAAATGTTCACATTCACGTCATGTTTTTACGAACAACATCCTCGCAATTATAGTGATTATTGAATGTGGTTATTATCCGCTATTCGCATTTTAGGTAATGGACATATTTTAGTCTCTTGAGTCTTCTTTGAGTCTCTATTACAACTTATTTTAAATGATTTTGAAAGTAATTTGGGCCAATTTTTAGTGTTTTGGACTTGTTTTATTTTTTATTTTTAAAAAACCTAATGTTTTGAAAATATGTTGATCTTACATTACTTTGCCTTTTTGCCCAAGTGAATGAGTGAATTGTGAAGAAAAAAACCTAAAACAATGTAAACATAACCTATATCTAATCCAACATGATGCCATTTTGATAAATTTATTAAATATAATATATAAAAAATAAATAAAACTATTACATATTTACATATAAAGGGATATGTAGATAGTGACTTTTGCTAACTACATCTACATCTCCATGTGCGAATAGTGGATAACGGATAAATGCAGATAACAGATGCATGCGGTTAATATCCACGCGCATGTATACCCTTAACTGTAGGTTAGTTATTAATGGACCGTTGGAGGTCGAGACAAGGTTATAAAGTTGCTTTAAAATTATTTCAAATTTTTTTTTAAGAATGGCTAATTCAAAGGCTATTAGACTTTGTCACTTTAACTTTGTAAAATATTTGTTAAATGTTTGTGTAATATATAGCATTTAACCTATTATCTTTTCCATTTAACTAACCATTAACTTTGATAAAGAGAGACATTGAAACATCGTCTCTATAAAAGTAACATTCTAGAGTTTTGTTTTTATCTTTCAATTCCTCTAAAATAAATTGTACATTGAAATCAACACAACCAATAAAACAAATAGACAATATAATAGAAACAATAAAATTGAAAAGAGATCATGAGAGCATTCTCATTCAGCTAGTCGGGATGTTAAATAGGAGCAAAAAAACAGTTATATCTACTTATTGGAAAAACATTTTGTAAGTTTCTATAATACTCACCAGATTTAAAAATAAACCATATTTTAATCTTTAACATTATCTCTCATCTCAATAAAGAATAAAGAAATTATTAAAAATTAATATTTAAATAGGCGAGTGAAAGTATATAGTTGAGATAAAAAAAAAAAAAACAAGAAGTAATTTTTTAATTAAAATAAAAAATAAATTTGTTGAGTAGGATATAAATGCTCTAAAGAGTACCGTTATACACACTTTCACTTCCCCACACTTAATCACTTATTTTCCCATACTTATATGTGCTAATGGTGACTTTAAAAATAAAAATAATGTGTAACATTACTCGATTTAAATTACCTCCATGTACACTGTGATGTAAGGAATTAGGATTATCTCCAGTTCGTTTAAACTTGATAATATCTAGTTAGTTATTTTGGAGGGGTATTTTTGTTTTATATCAAAATGTGAATAGACAAAAATATCCATTTAATATAACTAACTGAATGTATCCGGTTCATTTATTCCGTGATGTAAGTATATGATGGAAATTAGATTTTTATATCTTTATTTAAAGCAGTTATTATTCTTAATAATCTAATTGCTGCATCATTATCATTATTATTATTTCACATACAATTGATCAAATTAAAAATTCAAGGAACTATTTAGCCACGGAAAAGTTCAGTGGCAACGTTTAGGCCCCTGGGATCTTATTCCGTGCAGAAATGGGCAGCAATTTTTTGAGGAGCTTCAGTAGGTGGAGCAGCCTCCGAGTGAACGAGACAAGATTGTTCATCGCCCATGTCGGAATTTTCACGGCCGAAGCTCAATGCGTCTCAAAACAGCAACAGTGGCGAGCCTATGCTCGATTTCCTACTCAACTCAGCAAAACCAGAGGTCCCAACACGTCATCATCGCCTTCGTCTTCGTCTTCATCCCATTCTTCTTATACAAAGGCTGCTTTTGTGGGATGGTATTTGGGCAAGCTTGAATCTTGGCCGCTTATCACGAAATGCATCTCATCTTCTCTTATTTATACAGCTGCAGACTTGACTTCCCAAGTAAAAACTCTAAACTTGCAGTCTTTTTATTTTATCTTTGAAAGTTTTCTAGCGAGTTCCTTTTTTGAAATTCATGATAGGAATGATATCACTATTGTGTTGTTATTCCTCTCTAACATGGATTCTTGAGCTGATATAATGGCATGCACATTAACTGCGTATTGAGCTCAATTTTGGGGTCTTTTTGTTTCATGAAAAGGTGCTGCGATAGGTTATAAGGGTAGACACTTCTCATTCGAAGGGTTAAGAGATTACTCCTTATCGGCTTAAGCTCTTAAGGGGTGATTTAGCGGGAGGAGAGGGAATAATAGGATCCTCTACTTTTCAAATGAAATATAAATTTAATGTCAGGATTTAAAGTTGTTCTATCCAACGGTGCAGATGATGCCACGTTATCTAGATTTTTTAAAAGACATGCCAGGGGTGTAGTGGGGACTACGATTGGTTGGCACCTCTTCCTTATTAATGTTGGACCCACCCGGATTAAATTCGTCCCCACACCCATCACATGGGATTAAATTTAGTGGCTTTTTGGTGGCCCGGCCACACGTGGTCAAAAAGAAAGATATTATATGGAGCTGATGTTGCCTACTCACCAATCAAATTTAACTGGAAAAAAAAAAAAAATCTGAAAACACGGTCTAGACTTGATTCTAGGTAATTGACTCATGGACCTATATAGCAGTATTCACCGAATCCAACTATCTACTGTTAAGGGAAAGAAGATGAATTTGAGATTGAAGCAATATTCCATTTTCGCTCAATGTTACTTTCTCTGCCTCTGTTGCTTCTTCTTCTTCTTCTTCTTATCGTTTCAGGTTTCCAAAGCTCAAAATGCTACTACAGACCCATCTGAAGGTTCTCTCTCTCTCTCTCTCTCTTTACGTGCATGCATAATTAATTGAAGTGATAATACAAGCAGAACTAGTAAGGGTACGTACTGGTCGATCCATCTCCCCTTTAATCATTAGCAGTATGAACTATGAACCCTTTTTTTTTTGGAACTATGAACTGATCTCTTATGTTGTCCTTACTGCTGCTAGATCTACTGTTTTTTTTTTTTTTAATTATTATTATTATTATTTTTTAAGGTTATAGGTTTGGGTTTTTTTTTTTTTCAATTTAATTATTGTTTGATTCTGTTCATATTTTTGTCATTTAAGAAGGGTGGGTCATCTTTTAGTATTAAAGAATTATGAGAATATTTTATCATAAAACTAAGAGATCAAGTTTAATCAATCAAATTTCAAAACAGTTTTCTGTCGGCTAGCTCTCTGAAAAAACACTTCCCAGATAAAACCTTTTCGTTCTCAGCCAAGGAGAGCTCCACACACCATCCTCATTCTTATAAACTTGTTCCTTCCTTTTTTTTTTTCTAGCTTTGGTTCCGACATCTATTGTGTTTGAGATTTAGATTTTGGATCTATCACAAATTCACAATTGCTTCTTTTTACCGATAAAGTGTACGATGTAACATAAAGATTAAAATAATTTAGAGAACGTATATTTTTGGTGAAAAAAATATTTGAAAAAAAAAGGTTATATAGAATAAAGATTTTTATTTTGATAAACTTTTTTTTTTTGGGGTCTAATTGCCTATTTTCATAAACTTAAAAAGATGTAAAGTCTTACTTATAAAAAAAATTAAAAATTAAGAACAAAAAGAGAAAAAATTATGGGTGACACCACAACCATCCCTCTTCCACTTGGATGGCCACATAGCCACTCTAATTTTATTTTATTTTTAAATATTATTTAATCTTTAAAATAATAAGTTAGTTTTTACTCCTATAAAAGTCAAGCGTGACTTTTAAAATCACCAATTGATTAACAGTTAATAAATCACATCTCAAATTCAACGGTGATTTTAAAAGTCACATCATATTTGAGATGACTTTATGAGGACTTTATAAAAACTTCTAGCATTACTTGATTTTATAAAAATATTTTGTGTTTTGAAATTTTTAGTAATATATTTGTCTTCAGTGAACAAATGACAAGAAAAAAAAACAAAAAACAAAACAAAGGTTCATCGCCCTTCTTTTCATTTCAAACAACAATCCATAGTTATTCACAATTTGGGGGCAAAATAAATGAAATGATATTTACTATTCTCTTAACATTTTCAGTTGAATTAGTATTCATTAATTTATCTTTTTTTTTTGTCCTTCTTAATTAAGGTTGAATTAAGGATGTCAACACAATTGAGAATGACTTGTCAACATGTACCTTTATCTGGTCCACGTTCCTCTAATTATTGACACCTATTAGTGATGGCACACCTCCTCATTCTTTTTAATATGCATGTTATATAGTCAATATATTTATTTATAATTAAATACTTATATATAATTAAAAAATTAAAAATTAAAAATTAAAAATATTTATATATTTATATTTACATGTATTCATCTAAAATTTAGTTTGATCTCAATTAAAGTTATCCACCCGGATTAAATTCGTCCCCACACCCATCACATATTCACATGGGATAAGGACCATAAGGATCCTAATCCATGCGCAGTGACTGTTTACAAAAAAAAAAATAATCCATGCGCATTGACAATGGACCATTACCTCGTTTATTACATGATGGAATCTTCTGACGTCCTTTATTACATCATAAGGGAATTTTTTTTAAAACTTTAAGAAAAATTAAAGAGAAGCTGTTAATGCTAGTAAAAATTTATTTGTAACACTTCTAATGTATTTTAATGTGAAAATGGTAGGTAACTCCAACGTCAAAAAATGGATTTGTTGTAAACTTGATAATTAATTAAAAAGAAATATTAAAATTATGAACAAGCTTATAAACAAGGTATTTGGAGTACTGTACAACAACATATAATATAAAGCTCACCTCAATTTTATTTACAAATATAACAAAAGGATATCCCGTCAGCTCATCTAAATTTATCATATTTATCCATCGGTTCCTATATAATTATGGTTTTATTGTATGACTCTCAAGAGAAAATGGTTTTTTTATTTTTTTATTTTTTGGAATGGTGCGAGCAGTTGCCGCTTTGAACTCAATACTCCAAAAATGGAATGCTCCGGCGGTAGCTTTATGGAACATAAGTGGAGAGCCATGTACCGGATCTGCCGTTAACGACACGGAGTTCGAAGACCCCGCGAATAACCCGGCCATCAAGTGCGACTGTAATTACAATAATGATACAGTGTGTCACATAACGAAATTGTATGTCTCTCTTTCTCTCTCACAACAATAGGTACTTACTTTTTTTTTTTTTTTTTTTTTCTGATTCCTGAGCATAGACAAATACAATAGAGTTTGATTTTTTTTTTCTTGAATTTTCTAGTTAATAAAAGTATGCGGTTAAATTTTCCTAGAAATTTATTTATTATTTTGCTTGTTCTAAAATTTATAATTCAAAGAACTTGTATGACTAATTCCTGTTATTCAATGAGTTGATTAATAAGCTTAAAAATATTATTACTTAGTTTGAGATTTTCGATTAGTAACTGTAAGAAAACTTAATAAAAGGTTTAGAACTATTACACACTCTCAAATTAATAGATAAAAATTATGTAATAGTAAGATTAATAAGAGGACTCTCAAGGACTAGTTAAACTCAAGGACTCTGAAGGACTAGTTAGTGCAGCACTGAGTTTTACTAGGGAAGCTTATCCCGAACCAGCCACAACAGAATCTATGAGGGCGCTATGTGCAGCAGAATTTTGCAGAGATTTAGGAATGTATACATTATTTTAGAGGGTGATGCTGAGGTGGTCGTTAAGGCCATACATAGGTATGGATCTATATGGAGCAGATATGGACAAATCATTGAGGATGTTAGAGGAGCTTTAGCTGGTTTTACAAAATGGGAGATGATGCATGTCAAGCGAGAAGCAAATGGGGCAACCCATGGACCGGCAAAACTGGCAGCACGTGAAGATATTGAAAAAATTTGGATATAGGAGATCCCTAGTAGATTTTTTCTATTGAAACTTTCTGATTAGAGTCTTGTACTCTAGGTCTTATTATGAAATGAAGTCAAAGCTTTTATTTAAAAAAAGAAAAAAAGAAAAAGAGATAGATATCAAATATCTTTTTTATGGTGTTTTGTAGAAACCATTTAGAGGAAATCTTGTCCCATCTTAATTGGTGTAGTAAGTTTATTTTGAATAAAACTACTTTTTACATTTATTTATCATCTTGATGTCACATTAATTGATGTGAGGTGTTAATATATATATTTTGTCTACCTAAATTTATTGAGAGAGAGAGAGAGAGAGAGAGAGAGGTGAATGTAGATGGGAGAAGCAATGAAAATATATTTTTTTTTTGGAAAAAAAAAATCGGGAAAAAAAATAATAATAAAATTTAGGATTAAATACTCTTTTGCCCATAGGATTTAAATACTTTATTTTTCTTCTTCTTAGAGTTTCATTTTTATCACATGAGGTACTTGTGATTTTCATAAAGACGGAGATGACACATCCGTTAAAATTTCGTTCAAAACTTAACGGAATGTCATGTTAGCACAAATAAAAAATCGTCACATGTCATATAATTAATTTTAAAAACAAATTAAAAGATTATTTTTTTCAAAAAAATAAAATAAAATAAAAAATTTGGGGTAGCCATAACCACGCCTTGGCCAGTAGCGACCCCCTTTGACCATGGGGGTGGTCGAGCCACCCCATGGCCAACTGGAGTACTGCTTTCATTGTACGATTATATGCTCTTAAATCTTAATATTCTGAAACGTATATTATGCCTGGAGTGCTAATGCTTCCTCATTCATTCTTGGAGATGGGATATTAAGGGAAGCTTAATTAGAGAGTGATTACACCTTTTTGCTTTGTGGACGCCGTAAAAAATGTCTGCAAGGCTTTTGCGTTCCTTAACAGAAGAAAACCAAGATCTGCAGAAGCAGATTGGGTGCATGAATGGCATTTTTCAGCTCTTTGACCACCACCATTTCCTCAATGGCCGACTTACGAACAGCCACAGCCACAAGAGACTAACAGTTGGGCTCCTTGGGGTGGCCGAGCCACCCCATGGCCAAAGGGGTGGCCAGCCACCCTAATCTTTTTTTTTTTTTTTTTTTTTTTTGAAAAAATATAATTTTTTATTCTTTTTATTTTATTTAAAAAAAAAAAAGATAATTATATGGCACGTAGTGAAATTTGATTGGTGCTGACATGGCGTTCCGTTAAGTTTTGGATAGAATTTTAACGGAGGTACCATCTTAGTCTTTATGAAATCATAAGTACCTTATTTGATAAAAATGAAACTCTAAAAGAGAAAAAAAATACAGTGTTAAAACCTTAGGGGGCAAATATTTAACCCTAAAATTTAATAACATTTTTACTGTTCACAGTAAAAACGTAATTTCCCTGTTGCTAGTCTAACAAACTATTGCCGTTTTAAAAATGTCACTACAGGCATGTCACTAACCTATTAGTGACCTTTTTTGGCCCAAAAAGTCATTAATAGGTAGTCGTTAAACATTAAAATTTTTGTAATGGAGGTGGAAGTATGACTATAATCAAGCCAATCTAAACATGTAATTTTCAAATTTGGTCGTTTAATTTTTTTTTTTTTTTGTTTGAACATGAGCTTGAGCTTATATTG
Organism: Corylus avellana; assembly: GCF_965113065.1. Taxonomy (NCBI): domain Eukaryota; kingdom Viridiplantae; phylum Streptophyta; class Magnoliopsida; order Fagales; family Betulaceae; genus Corylus; species Corylus avellana. Next base: position 18,454,023 of record NC_142498.1, read on the forward strand.
AATGAGCTCAAACTTGTTAATGAGCTACTCAATTAACTAATTCAATCCATGTATAAAATAAATGTCGTGATTGTTTTTTTTTGTAAATTTATACTAATTATTAGTTATTTAATTATGACTAAAATATATTATTTGAGTAATTAGAAAAATTAACTCAAATATTAAACAATATAATCTCGAGTTTATATGTTTATGTTACACACATATACATACACATAAACCCACTATAACACAATTCTCAATTATAATATTTCAAGTTATATTTATTAAATTACAAAGAAAATTTATTTTTATATTTGTAAATAATCACACATGTTTTCATTACAAAATTAAAAATAATAAAAATGAAGTTATACTAGTTTATAAGAGTTGATGCAAGCTTATACGAGCCTAAGTTTATTAAATAAGCCTAAGTTTTTGTTCAAATTCCGTTTGATTAATAAATAAATTGAGCCCAAATCGAGTTTAATCTAATTCAAGCCTTGTCCAGTTCAAGCATGTCTGTGTACGTCTTTTATTTCATTTATAGCCCTTAATGACGTCGCACGTAAAGTAGGACTAAGATCATCTTCCGTTTAAATGAACGGAAAAAGAGCCACTCCTTTAAGGAGAGAGGGCAAAATTGTCATTTACTATTATTATTTCCTTTTCTTTTTGACAATTTTACGCTTGCACTTCCAAAATCCAAATTCCGCAAAGGAGGGGGTGGAGGCCTTCACCCGGAGGCCTATTCGTAAAGAATCACTTTCATTTGAAAACTGGCCTATGATTTGAAATGAAATGCTGTGTAGAAAACGCGAGGAGAGCCGCCATGGGCCATCTCTAACTTCCTCGAACGGCTCGCCTAGGCTATCAATGGACGATAATCCAGCGTTTACATAGAAAGCTTCCGCTAAAACAAAAGCACACGCACATAGAAAAGGAAAAGATTTTGTCGATTTCTCTATGTCTTCAATGGCTCCAAAAACCCAGTGCTCCTCAGGATTGAACACACATTTGCAAATTAAGCACAGCGCGTCTTCTAAGTCTGCTTCCAAGTGCAGACCACAGAAGCAATCGAAGATTTTCTCAACCATTTTTAGCAGCCAATACAAATCGAAAGATGGACTTTCTTCGTTCAAGTGCAAACTAGAATCTGTCAGTTTGATAAATATATTTTGTGTGTCAATATTTTAGTTATTAGGTTGTATGGTAATTGAAAAATCACATTTTCTTATTGCAGGCTAACTGTTTATTCATTTTTCCAGGAGAGTGTATGCTCTAAACAAGGTGGGAGCTTTTCCAGAAGATATTGTGGCTTTGAGATATCTGACATTTTTGTATGGATTTTCTCAGTACCTTCTCTTGGCGTTTAATTTGTGAAAATGGACCATCATCTTTTTACATTTTTGAATTAAAAAGTGACATTATTTTTCATATCATGATGTGCGTTTTTTATTCTTAGATGCAAGAATTAGGAGCCGGTGATTATTATTTTTTGTTTGGAATTTTGTAGGAAGATTGATCAAAATTACTTCACGGGTACCTTGCCAGCATTTATTGGAAATTTATCCGCTCTGGAGGGACTGTAAGTATAGGGAGAAACCGTTCATTTCTCATTGAAAGTTTTTTCCAAAAAGTTTACCAATTTAGTTCATGAGTTACTGCATAGTCACCTAGCTACGCATCACATTACAATCTCCTTATATCGCTCTCATGGTATTTTAGGAAAAAGGTTAAGCTTGCTGAATTTAAAATTGGCTTTTGTTGTCGTTGGTAGGCTGCTGTTTCTTCAATGGCAGATTAAGACTTACTCGCAAAAAGATAGGAGACAAAGGTAGGTTATAGTGGAAATGATCCAAACGCCAACATGTTAAAAAAAGAAAAAGTAGAAAAAAAAGAGGTACCTGAAATATTAACCTTAAGATATCAATGCAGCATCTCTGTGATACCTCAGATGGTATGGATTGTAAGAGTTGTGCGGGTATGTGATAAGTTCTACATCAGGCATATATTAGGTCAATCGTAGTATGTGAAATATTAAAAAAAGCTCCAATAGTAATTTGTTCTTTAGGGGTATCACACAGGTTCAACCAAACATTCCTAGGTGGCCTTTGAGCCACCGCAGAGGCTGCAACCTGAACCTGACGCTGACCTCACCAACCTCCCTTGCGAAACCGGCTGTGACATTGAAAGGGAGCGACGCACACACATAGACACAATCTCAAAAACCCCATAAATCTCTTGCATTTTTTTGTTGAGTTGGAGCTCAAATGGCGCAAATCATGGGCATGTACATGATCGAAGCTTGCGGGGATAGTGTAGAGTAGGGGCTGTAAGGGCTCTCTCTCTCTCTCTCTGCTTTGGACCTTTTGGTTTCTAGAACTCTTTGCCTTTGAATGGCTTTCGGAGAATGGTGTTTGGGAGCTTGGATCCGGAGAGGAAGAGGCACAGGGGATTGAGGATTAAGCAGGCGGGGAGAAGGTCGTGCTGCGGGAGTTAGATAGAAGTAGCCCGAAAATGGTCGGTCTCTGCTGAGGGTAACTTTTTTTTGCTGTCTTTGTTTCCCTGGCTCGCTCTTCAGTGCTTTGCTCGCTTGTTTGAATCCAAACTTGTTCGTTAAAGTGGGTGATTAATGCAGCGTGACTTAGTGGGCTGCAACAATTAACAACATTGAAGAACGGATAGGTATTTCTAGATCTTGATTCTATCAAAGGATCCGAGAAATCTTCTCTAAAACACTAGATACTCTCTAGGTTTTGAAGGAAAATCAAGAAGAAACTTAATTATGAGTAATTCTTATTAAACAAACTCACATATAATCAACAACTGCGTTTTTGGAGGCTATAAGCATGTATTTATAGGCCACCAAACCCTAAACCTAAAAATAATACGAAACTAACTCGGATTGCAGTTCTATGGAGCTCGTCTGAACGGAACTTAAGGCCGTCCGGACGGCCATACACATAAAACCTAAAACAGGAAGAAATGTATGAAACTAACTCGGATTGCAATTCTACGGAGCTCGTCCAGACGGGACATAATGCCGTTCGGACTGTCAGGGGAATAAAGCTGGAAATAAAGCAACAAATAACATAGGCGTTCGGACGGTCTCCGGACGAGGACTTCAGATGAGGCTCTCGGGTTTAGGCCCGTCCGGACGGGCTGCAGACGAGGCTTGCCGATCTACATCAGTGATTCTAAGCTCCGAGGCTATGAGGTTCTTGCTCAAAGAGGCACTCAAGACGCTGTGCAATCCGATTAAGTGGTCCTATGTTGTGTTTTGGAAATGGCTGGGTTGACCTGCCAATCGGCAGCCACCTTTTTATTTTAATTTTCAATTTTCAATTTTTTATTTTAAAAATAAAGAATTAATTTTTTTAGTTTTATATATTTATATTTTTTTTATTAAGAGTGACACGGGTTAGCATTTTATTGGCGCTAACGTGGCACTTAACCGAATCCGTCAAATGTTTTAACGGAATTTGACTCCGGGGACTAAATTGTTTTTTGGCATACCGCAGGGACGTCTGAGTTCATTTTAATATGACATGGAGCAATTTGTAATTTAAGCCAACCATTTTCAGACTAGTCCATCAACGAAGTTGGTTGTTGGATCAACTCGATAACGATTGAGTCAACTTGGTTCGTGTCAGATGGGTCCATGGGTGACAGCTCATTTTGTCCGGTTTTTGTGATTGCTTGTGTGTTTTGGCTGGTAAGGGGATGTTTCAGCCGGGTCACTTGAGTTTTCGGTCTATTTCGGCTAGTTCAGATTCTTTTTGAGTATTTTTTGGCCGATACATGCATAATTCAGCTGAGTTCTGTTGTTTTTGCTTCGGTTTGGGCTGTGTCTTGTGATTTTTTTTTTTCAGCTTATTTCAGCATGTCAGTGAGTTTGAGACTTGTTGGTGTGGTTATTTGACCTATTTTAGTACTGGTTGTGGGTGTCTTGCTCGTTGTTGTGGTTCTGTGGCCTCTTACAACATTGTCCGTGGACCTTTAAGCAAGTGATTGTGGTTTGTTGCTTGCAGTGTTCTAGTTTGAGTTTTTTAGGGTTAATTGTTGCTGTTCGTACACTTTGTGGTGGATTAGATAGACATTATGGCCACTAAATCAGATTTGATTACTTCAGCTTCTCTGATTAATGCTCCTACGACGCCTGTGAAACTTAATGGAAAAAATTATACTTATTTGGCACGATATGTGGAGGTATTTCTGAGAGGTAAGGGCATGTATCATCATTTGACATCGGGAAAACCTTTGGACTCTAGTTCTACTAGCCTTTGGTTCCAGGAAGATAATCTAATTATCTCCCTTATGTTGAATAGTATCAAACCTCACATTGGATCTTCTTGTATTTATCTCCTAATTGCCTAGGATATTTGAGATCATCTCAAGCATATGTATTCTAGTATTGGGAATATCACTTGGATTTAGGAGGTGTGTAGACTATATTTTGCGCTTGAACATGGGTCTCAAAGTGTTGAAGAGTATTACAATCAGGTTGTAAGGAGCGCAATATGTATCAACCGCTATCTACTAACATGAAAGTTGTGGAGAAGCAACGTCAAGATGTGGATGTTGTTAAATTTCTCATTGGGTTGAAACTTGAGCATGAGTCTGTTTGTGCACATATTTTGAGTAGCTCAAATAGTCCTTCTCTTCCAACTGCTTTCGTCTATTGCTCTTCGGAAAGGTAAACGTTCTTGTACTACCCAACATCCTAGAAGCCAGTTTGTATCCACTAGTTCGTCATCTCCTTCAATTTCTTGCTTTATTTTCCATCTTTCTAGTGTTCATATCCTAGAGACAGTGCAAGATGCTTTATCTGACTTGGGTTGGAGGCGAGCCATGGAAGTGGAAATAGAAGCCCTGCACCAAAATAGCTTGTTTCGTTACCTCTTGGTAAACGGACGGTTGGTTGCAAATGGGTATACGCAATTAAGTTTAACCTAGATGGATCTGTTGAATGTTTACTTGCTTGGTTTCTAAGGGTTATACCCAGACGTATAGTATTGTTTATGATCAAACGTTCTCTCCAGTAGCCAACATTTCTTTGGTTTGTGTACTCATTTCTCTGGCTGCTAATCTAGATTGCCCTCATTTCAACTGGATGTTAAAAATGCTTTTTTTGCTTGGGGACTACACGGGGAAGTTTATATGGAGCAACCACTTGGGTTTGTTGCTTAGGAGGAGTATTAAGGTCGTGTCTGTAAGTTGAAAAAAGCTTTGTATGGTCTTAAGCAATCACCGAAGGAGTGGTTTGGAAAATTCTCTGAGGCAATAGTAGAATTTGGTCTCCAGAAATGTAAGACAAATCATTCAGTATTTCACTTGCATGAAGGCATTGATCGATTGAAGCAGTTTTTGCAGCAAAGGTTTCATTCAATGGATTTGGTCGAACTTCGATATTTTCTGGAAATTGAAGTTGCTAGATCTTGAACATTCATTAATTTATCTCAGAGAAAGTATTTACTTGATTTATTAAGAGAGACGAGTCTTTTGGGCTCTCGTCTTGTTGAGATGCCAATGGATCCTAATCAGAAACTAAAGAAGGATGAATGAGAGTTTTTTGAGGATCCTGGCAGGTATTGTGTATGGTCTTTTAGTTGGAAATTTAAATTATCGTTATTATTATCAGGCCAGATGTTTCATATGCAATTACTGTTAGTCATTTTTTGGAGGCTCCTTGGTTTTACATTGGGAAGTAGTCACCGATATTTGAAGAGAGCTCCTGGTCTTGGGATACTGTATAGAAGGAATGGACATCTTAGGTTAGAAGGTTTTATTGACACAGATTGGACAGGTTCTCCTTCAGATAGATGATTCACTTCATGATATTGTACATTCGCAAGAGGCAATCTGGTAACTTGGAAGAGTGAGACAAATAGTGGTGGCATGATCTAGTACAAAAGTAGAGTACATGACAATGACTTATACTACTAGTGAATTGATATGGTTACAACATTTTCTCTAGGAGATTGGATTTTCAGCTAATTGATATGGCAATCTGGTAACTTGGATTTTCTCCTACTCATATTCCATTATTTTGTGATAACCAGTAGCGTTACATATTGTGTTAAACTAGTTTTCCATGAAAGAACCAAGAACAAAGGTTGGTTATCATTTCATTCGAAACAAGGTACATTAATGGAGATATTTCTACACTATTCATGAAGTCAGGAGACCAATTGGCTGACATGCTTACAAATCTTTGTGTCATAATTGGTTAGAGTTTATTTGTTCTAAGATGGGTTTATATGATATATATGCTCTAACTTGAAGAGTTGTTGGGATTTTGTTGTAGGGATATTTTAGTCAGTTTAGTTTACATGGGATTTTGGTCAGCTTGGTATATTATTCAACATATATAATAAAATGTGAGGTAGGTTACGTATGTTTTGCTAGCCTACTCCTCTTTTCCATATTTTCTCATGCAAACCGCTTGACAGTCTCCAAGTTTGTTTGAATTCTGACTCCTGTCATTGCTTTTTATTTCTATTTTTTTCCTGTATATTAGGGTTGCACCCCTTTATGCTTTATTAATGATAATGAAATTATTTATCAATTTTTTTTTTCCTGTTTTGTTGTTTATACATGTGGCATTATTTTTTATTTTTTCTATTTTTTCTATTCGTTCAGGTCAATTGCCCATAATGCATTCCAGGGGACCATCCCTAAGGAGCTAGGAAACCTTAAGGAGTTAACACTGCTGTAAGACTTCAAATCATTCTCTATAACAAAATATAATTTAATTAAAAGCATGAAGCATCAATAGCAATCTTTTTTTGTAGACAATAACTTGCAACCTGTAAATTAAGACCATGCCTTTCAGATCAAACTATGTCACAGATACATCATATTGTGTTGGGTGTGTGTATTCAAATACATCATATTGTTTGAGAATCACTGGCTTTCTGAACTAATGGCAAAGTAGATCAGAGAATATACAAGAGTAGCCACTTAACTAGTAGGGGCAAAAAGAATAAGAAAATCATGGTAACTAATTATTACAGGAGAAATATAAGCAGCTGTCTAGAGATATAAAGTATTTAAAAATGAGGACTTAATCTCCTCCAAAGTCTTCTCGCAGTCTTCAAAACTTCTATCATTCATTTCATTCCATAGACACCACTAAAGGAACAAAGGCACCATCTTTCACATCATAGCACTCCAAGTGCTGCCAACAGTCCACTAACAAGCGTACAAATCAAATACTTGTCTAGGCATAACCCAAGACAACTCAAATCGATTGAGGAAAACATTCGAAATAGCACAAGCAACCTCACAATGTAGAAGAAAATGGCCCGCAGACTCCCCACCCCTTTTGCACATACAACACCTATCAACCACAATGACGTGCCGTTTTCGGAGATTGTCCATGATAAGGATATTTTTCAGGGCCGCTGACCACACAAAAAATGCCACCCTCAATGGAACCTTAGTCTGCCAAACATTTTTTCAAGGAAAAAACACAATCGTAACAACCCATGACCCTGTAGAAAGATTTAACAATTAACACCAAACAAACCCTTTTTGGAAGGGACCCACCATAGCTTGTCCTCCCCTTCGTGTCTCACTCTCGCTAATTACTACATCTTGAAGAATGAGGCAAAGGCTTCTACCTCCCAATCATGAGTCACCTAGTAAAGCTCAAGTTCCACTAAATGGAACCTCTAGAAACTTCCGCAAGAGTCGTGACAAAAGCATCATTTATGCGAGCAATACCAAATAAAATAGGAAAGGCTTCCTTAAGGGCCGTATCCCTACACCAAAAATCATGCAAGAATCTAACCTAGGATCCATCTCCCACCTCAAATCTAGTATGACTACAAAACTTCCCCGAACCCCTCGTAATATTCTTCCATAAACCCACCCTATATGCTCTAATGGGCTCACTAGAATACCACCCTACCCATGAGCTTCCGTATTTAGAGTCCACCTCCACTCTCCATGAAGCCTTTCTCTCAAGCCCATAATGTTAAAGCCATTTACCTAATAGAGCATGATTGAGCTTCAACAAGTTCCTAATCCCCACCCTCCCTTAGAGATTTGCGTACAAACCTTGGGCCAACTCACCAAGTGATATTTGAACTCTTCACCTAACCCACCCAATAAGAAATCACGTTGGTGTTTCTCAATACAGTTTGCAACACTTGTAGGGAGAGGAAAGAGGGACATGAAGTACGTAGGTAAGTTAGATAGAGTGCCCTTGATAAAGGTAATTCTACCACCCTTAGGCAAATACAACATTTTCCAACTAGCTAACCGACGTTCTATCTTCTCAATAATATAGTCCCATATATGCTTGGCCTTATAGGAAGCCCCCAATGGAAGATCAATATACTTAAAGGGCAGGGACGCAACCCCTCAACCTAGAATCCTAGCCAACCCAACTGCATTATCAATAGGAGCCAATTCCGACTTGGCTACGTTCGTCTTCAAACTTGATACATTTTCAAATAATAAGAATAAACTTCGTAAATTGCGTATATGATTTGGGTCAGCCCGATAGAAAAAGTAAGGTATCATCAACAAACAGAAGATAGGAGATATTAGTCCCTGTCCCCACAGAGAAGTCAGACAACAAACCTCCACTTACTGCAGTTGAAATCATCCTACCCAATGCCTCCATCACTATGACAAACAACAAATGAGACAAAGGATCCCCTTACATAAAGCTACGAGAGATGCTAAAGAAGCTTGTGGGTGAGCCATTCACCAAAACCGAGAACGCACCGAGGAGATATGATACAATGAGCTATCCATGAGCACATTTTCATCCCAAACCCGCATCTTCTCAGCATGCACAGTAGGAAATCCCAATTAACATGATCATAAAGTTTTTTCTAAGTCCATTTTGCAAATGATCCCCGGTTCTCCAGATCTCAATTGCTATCAAGGTATTCATTGGCAATAAGAATAGGATTTAGAATATGCTTACCTCGGATGAATGCATTATGTGACTTAGAAATAATCTTCTCCAACACCATCTTAAGCTAGTTCACAAAAGTCTTAGCAATCATCTTGTAGATGCCACCCACTAGACTGATCGGGCAAAAATCCCTGGGATCAACAACCTTGGAATCTTCAGAATGAGGGCGAGGAACGTAGCAATAAGGCTCTCTCAAACTTACCACTAGCATGGAACTCACGAAAGACCTTCATGATGTCCTCTTTCAAAACAACCCAACAAGCTTGGATGAACGCCATAGAGTAGCCATCAAGACCCGACGTGTTATCACCATTCATTGCTTTTACAACCTCCCACACCTCCTTTTCCTCAAAATATCTCTCTAACCAACTAGCCGCAACCTCATCAATAGAATCAAAGGAAATACTGTCCACCACAGGACTCCAACTCAACCGTTCGGTAAACAACTTTTAATAAAACTGGACAACGTGCTCGTTGATCTCCGATCGGTTGGTAGAAATAGTACCATCAATCAACAAAGAGTCAATGGTGTTCCTTCTTCTGTTAGAGCTAGGCAGAAATTGTTAGCAATTTAGAGAGCTCCGAAAGAATATGGCGTTGCTTATGTTATAAGTCCAACCTTTCATGGATTTAGCTTGGAGAAAACTATTCATTCATACTTATCAAAAAAAAAAAAAAAAAACTATTCACTTTTGGTCCAACACTTCAGCAGGCAGTTGGTTGTGGGCATGATTTCTGAACTCATGCTAGCTATACTTATCTATATAATTTGGAGAGGGAAACTCTAGAACCTTTCACAATAGTGTTAGAAATGCTTGTAATATGTCAGGGATAGAAGGCTTACCGTTTAATGTCTCAAGCTTATATAAGAAATAAATCGATGGTGTTAGAGATCATAAGGTATTTCGAACAAGGTTTTTAGGCCTGGGTAGTATTCTTTATATGTTTGTCTCATTCTCAGCTTGGGAGTTTCTGTGATGCTTAGTCTGAGATATGCCACTGTGCTTTTGCATAGCTCTGGTTTTTTCCTTAATATAATCACTTATTAATAATAATAAAAAGTCTATTTGAACTGAATTTTAGCCATGTTTGAGTAGAGACTGCAAATATGTTGTAGATAATGTGAATTATAATAATGTTCTGATTTAAGATAATTTTTCAATCAGAAATATGATCACTTTTTGTTCATTGTCCTCTTAAGCATGAGCGACATGCAGTACATATTGGTAATGAAATCGTGATGCTGCAGCTTGGTGACAATATTACAACCAGATTTTGTTAATAGGATTCCTACTGCTAGAATGGAGTTTGCTTCGGAGAGAAAGGTCTTGTTCATGTGAATTAGACTCATTTACCAAATGATTAAAAAAAAAAAACAAGTTTGACAAAATTGCCTCTGCTACCCTTAATGTGGATAAACTACTTGATGGCCCTCTTGAATCGTTCCATGATGAATTTTTTGTTGTTGCTTCTATTCCTGAAAGGAAAGTTCACTTTTGCTATTTTGCTTGCTAAGTAATTATTAATTAATACCATTTCCCATTTGACATACCCGACTAGGACTCTATTAGGTTTATCCAAAAGATCTAGTTGAATCAAATTTGTTGAGGGGGTTAATGGACAAGTTAATGAAATATTAGAAGCAATGCATTTAAAACCATGAGGATGCTTGAGCCGTTTAACCTACACAATTTTTTATTTTTTTCTCTTTCTTGGTCAGTTCAATACGTTAGACTAAAACAAATTTATGCTGATACAGATAATCTTCACTGATTACAGTGATGACTACCAACAAACCTCAAACTATAAAATGTTAAAGAATTGAATTATCTCATGAAAAGAAATTTAATGCTGTGCATTCTATACTAAAACTTAGAAACGTTGTTCAGAGTATGGTGTGTATTAAATGTATTTTTTAGATTTTCATTTTTCCATGTTACCATTGAGAAATATCTTAATTATTAGAACCTTCCTAATGGTAGAAAAAGCTGATTTAATACCTTAGAAATGAATTATAAGAATTCGCTTCCTTTCACTTTTTTTTGGCAAGTACAAAGTTAAGTTAAAACTATTAACTATACATTAAACCAATAATGATTTTTCATTCCAAAAACTCGTGGGATGTGTATTATGCAGGTCTATTGGTAATAACAATTTCTCTGGAACACTCCCTCGAGAACTTGGTAACTTGGTCAAACTAGAGCAACTGTAAGTTCCAATTTTTCTTTTTGTGTTTTATTCGAGTATAAGCATGTCTATACATGTGTCAACATTTCAAACGATGCATCTGTATAGATCATTTGAAAGATATTTTGGTTTATGAATATAACAGTTATGCAGACAGTTCTGGAGTGGGTGGTGAAATTCCTTCAACATTTGCTAACCTTCAAAAAATGCGAATCCTGTAAGCAAGACAGTGTTTCTACTCCCCCTCTATACGTTTTAATCTGCCCTCCCTTTTCTTTTTTTTCCCCCCCTTCTCCCTATTGGGGCTTGGCTTACTATTAGTGAGCTTCTCCAATTTCAGTTGGGCATCAGACACTCCTTTCACTGGAAACATACCTGAGTTTATTGGGAACTGGACGGGACTTACGCAATTGTAAGCTATGCTATATATATATATATATATATACATAATTTCCATCTTCAAATGCGTTTTGTTGATAATAAGGCATATTTTATTGTATTTCTATCTAGATTTTATCGCATTTTATTAAAGCAAAGGCAAACTACTGTGTCTGCGATGGATATTGGTCTTCTTAATAAGTCAGCCAATTGTTTTTGTAGGAGATTTCAAGGGAACTCCTTTGAAGGTCCAATACCATCCAGTTTTTCTATGTTGACTTCATTGAATTCTCTGTGAGTCTCTCTCTCTCTCTCCCCCCACCCCCCCCCCCCCCCCCACACACACACACACACAAAAAAGAACATTGTAAGAAATATTTATTTCAGTCATGTTTGGCTATAATCGTCCAGACAGATCAGTGATTTATACAATGGGAGCTCTTCCCTTGATTTCATTGGGCGCATGAAGAACTTAACAGACTTGTAAGTTAGCATAATACGAACACAATAAATGTACCTTTTTTTTTTGGTCTAGTTTCATGTTTAATCTTATTGTATTAACCACTAAAGTACTCTATTTTCTTTTTTCACTTCAAAGATATTTGAGAAATGCTCTGATCGCTGGAAATATTCCTTCTGATATTGGAGAATACCAAAGTTTACAAAAATTGTAAGTTATAATTCTGTCTGAAATGTCAATTTTGTAATTGGAATTATCTTTCATTTATTTGGTTCTTTCAAATGCAGGGATTTGAGTTTCAACAAGTTAACCGGCCAAATACCTAGTGATTTGTTCAATATGAGTTCTCTTACAGACCTGTAAAAATCTTACTCTCTGTTTCCTGCTCCCTTGCTTTAAAATCTTCACTCATCCACTTTTTTTTTTTTTTATTGTTCACTCGTCCACTTATAAGAATTTGATTTTTTGGTCTGACTCTTTTTTCCACTTCATATTGTTTTGCTTTCGTTTCCTTTTTCTTTTTTTCCGTTTTCTGTTTTGATGTAATATTATGGTCAGGTTTCTTGGAAACAATAGTCTTTCTGGAACGCTTCCTAGCCAAAAAAGTGATGCGCTTCAGAATATGTGAGTCTTAATGCCTTGGAGTATTCTATATTTAATCTATTAGCACTCTCTCACCCAGTAATATTACTGCATATTGTGTTATAATTTTCTTTTAGGTGGCTACAAGAAAAGGCAAGCTTAAAATTGTCACATCCTAATCCCGAAATGGGCTTGTCAAAATTTCACCCATTAGAAACCTTTCCGCAATATATTTCAATATTAGTTTATTTCATTTAGGTAATTTACTATTTACCCTATACAAAGTCTTTTCAAAATTTTTGTTAGAGCTCTATAAACATTTGCAAGACTATCAGGCTATCAAAATCATATATCTTCAAATAAAATGTACAAGAAATGTCAACATAATTCCAACGACTAAAATCGTCTCCAATATTTGTCAGCCCTAAAGCAAATCTTGGTTCAAGACACCTAGAGTAGTCTACAACTTCAAAAATCTAATGCCAATAGAAACAAACAACTAAATAACAAAATAGCCAAATAAACTTCCAAACATGATAAAAATTATAGTTCACAAAGCAGAGATAGCTGACCCACATGGACTATCTCTCATATTAATTTATTTATTATCCATCCACAAGTTAGGCTGCCACCAACGATAAGTCTCAACTCAAGGGGTCATCGTCTAATTGCAAAAAATCTTAATAATAAGGGAAATTATATCTAAAATCCTTAGGTAAACGCGCTTTTTTAAAAAACTCCCTAGGTATTTTTTTTTGGAAATTTAGTCCTTGGGTAACTCGAAACTACAAGAAAACTCCCTACCATCAATTTTTGTTAACTTCCGTTAGTCTACTCAAAACTCACCGTTTTATTTGATTAAAATATTATTTTTTTATTAATTTAATTTAAAAAATTTAATCTTAAAAAAAAAAAAAAAAATTTTGAAGGGTGGCCAGGGGTGGCGGTGCCACCCCTGGCCACCCCCCAACCCCTATGGGGTGGCCGCAAGCCACCCCAGGGGTGGGCGAACCACCCCTGGGGTGGCTTGCGGCCACCCCCAGGTGGTTTGGGGTGGCCTGCGGGCCACCCCAAACCACCCATGGGGTGGCTCGAGCCACCCCTTGGGTGGCTTGGGGTGGCTCGCGGCCACCCCTTTCCACCCATGGGGTGGCTCGCGGCCACCCCATGGGTGGAAAGGGGTGGCCCGCAGGCCACCCATG